>NW_019942585.1:541469-557552 GCF_002910315.2 Salvelinus sp. IW2-2015 | reverse complement strand
ACGGCTTTGAACACGTTAAGAATGCCGATTAGCTAATGGCAAATAAGCTGCGTCAACCATAACGTACAGGAACTGTATAATTAGACCACGATAAGTTTCAAAAGAAAGAGCAAATTTGATCCTAGTTTTTGGAGGGTTGGCAGAATGTTTTAATTTTGTTGCAGGACTTTTGCTCGTACAATATTTGGCAAAGGACTGTGACTCTTCCTGAGTCAAAAAAACTTTGATAAATTATTGTGGACCTGTTAGCAAATCATTTTATTAGACTTTCCCCCAAGGACGATTTTAGTCAACAACTGTGTTACCGAAGGTCTGTGCAAGGCATGGCTAGTAACATTCTGCATACTTGCAGTCATTCTGGATACAATGTTAACATGTCCCCCTTCACTTAAATGCACTTGGTATCCTGCGACAGTGCGTCAGCATCAGGTGACACATTTATCATTCCAAGTTTTCATCTTGCAAAATACAGCTTTCTCTTTGACATAGGGTTGCTAACTAGTCTATAGCTATTGTAAGGTCACTAGCTAGCCTAATGTAAAGTGGCTAGCTATCTTATTGTAGGGTCACTAGTTAGCCGATTGTAGGGTCACTAGCAACCTATTTGTACGGTCACTAGTTAGCCTATTGTAGGGTCACTAGTTAGCCTATTGTAGGGTCACTAGTTAGCCTATGTAGCGGTCACTAGTTAGCCTATTGTAGGGTCATACTAGCCTATTGTAGGTCACTAGCTAGCCTATGTAGGGTCACTAGTTCCTATTATGTGGTCACTAGTTAGCCATTGTAGGGCACTGGTTAGCCTATTTAGGTCACTGTTAGCCTATTGTAGGGTCATTAGCTAGCTATTGTAGGGTCACTAGCTAGCCTATTGTAGGGTCACTAGTAGCTATTTAGGTCACTAGTTAGCCTTAGGTCTGTAGTTCACTTAGTAGCCTTGTAGGGTCACTAGCTAGCCTATTGTAGGGTCTTGTAGGCTTGACTGTAGTCAAGAGTTTGTTAACAAGAAACGGTATAGGACTTCAAAGAAGTCACATGGTACCACAAGTAGAGTGTCAGGGGGATTCCTACTTATTACCCTGACACAGCTCCTCCCTTATTACGTCATACTTCCTATTTTGGCTTTCACTCCCTCTCTCTTTTTTTAGGTTTTGTAGAATATGCAGATGCACCAAATGTAAAAATAGTATAGTATATTACGGTATGAATACTATAGTATTCTACCGAAAGGATTCAAGACCCTTCTATCTTTCCAAATGTTGTTACTTACAGCCTTATTCTAAAATGGATTAAATAAAACATTGTTCCTCATTATTGCTGTGTCGATCACAAAATTCTTGACAAATTATTGTGACGCCTGTTAGCAAATCATTTTATTAGACTTTTCCCCCAAGGACGGTTTTAGTCAACAACTGTGTTACCGAATGGTCTGTCCAGGTATGACTAGTAACATACAGTCATTCTGGATACAATGTTAAACATGTCCCCTTCACTTAAATGCACTTGGTATCCTGTGACAGTGCGTTCGCATCGACACAGTGACACATTTATAATTCCAAGTTTTCATTTCTCTTGCAAAAATACAGCTTTCTCTTTGACATAGGTTGCTAACTAGTCTATAGCTATTGTAGGGTCACTAGTTGACCTATTGTAAGGTCACTAGCTAGCCTAATGTAGAGTTGCTAGATTAATGTCAAGTGGCTAGCTATCTTATTTAGGGTCACTAGTTAGCCGATTGTAGGGTCACTAACAAAGCCCTATTGTAGGGTCACTAGTTAGCCTATGTAGAAGAAGCCATCTACTACGCCAACTAGCCCACAGATGGTGTAGCACTAAGACCCATAGCTCAGCACACTTCAGGGAGTCAACATGCTAAAGTACCTCATTGTAGCCCGGGTCACTAAGCGTCAGCCGCGGTAATGAACTGAAATAGCGTCACTTGCTAGACCGTAAACATGTCAAGGGAGTCACTAGTTAGCCTATTGCTAGCGCGCTTGCCTAGCTAGGCCTAAGTGTGCTAAAGGTCGCGTACATGAGGCTCAAAGGCCCGGTATTGTAGGTTCACTAGTGAGCCAAAATATTGCCCTAGAAGGTCAACCTCCGGGCCGCTTGCTCAGTCCTATTGTAGGAGCTCACCATCTAACAAAGCGGCTATATCAGGATGTTGCTGAGGCTAAGGCTAGTTTAGAGCAGTCACCTTAGCTTATCAATCCTAGGTTGTATGGGTTGCTAGCTACCTGGTTGTAGCGTCACTTGGCTAGCCTATTGTAGGGGCAACTATGTTAGCTATTGTAGGGAAGATCCAGCCTATTGACAAATTAATCCTACCCCTGGTAGTTTGGTCCCTACTAGTTAGCCTGTGTTATCTTAGCGGTCCCTTCCAAGCTAAACTCCAAGGACACCTAAAGCCGTCCTATTCTACGTCCTGCTCCTTGTTATTCAGGTGGTGGGGGTGAGTGGGGGGCGGGTCGGAGGGCCTAGCGTGAGGGCGCTGATTGGTGAGGCGGGGTGCAGGGGCCATCCGTGGAAGATAGTTGGAAGGAAAAAAGTCGACAACCCGCTAGCTAAAGATCTCTTGGTATCCCCTTTCTGATAGTATCCAGCTTTACAACTGGAATCTACTCCTTTCCCCCAACATCTCTTACCCTGCACCAGGTCAACCGATTAATCAACTAATCCCGCTGTGTTAGTTGACACATGGAAGACACTTCGGGTTAATTGATCCTAAGGGTAGGACAAGCAAGGCGTCGAAGATCTCTCTCTTTTCACGGTAGCATCCAAACCGCATCTATCTGGTTCGCTTCTGTAGTAGGTGTAAGTCTGATGTTGGGAAGAGTAGTAGATTCGAGTGCTAAGTGGAACTATCAAGTTTAAGGGACCACAAGTACCCTTAATGCTGTTTCTAGAAAGTATCTCACAGATGACCACAATGGACCCTAAAGCCAGGAGGACAAGCAGCAGCTTTCAGTTCGTCCGAGTTTAAGCTGGCCCCCTAGCAGAGTGACGAAAAGCAGCAACGGATCAGTTCCAACTGTGTTTTACACAATGGAGTTGTTGCCATACTATTGGCTAGCCGCAGGGTGTGAGGAGTGAGGCCAGACAGGTTAGTCATCTCTCCTGACTCATGTGCAGCTTGATGAGCTTAAATTCGTGTGTGTCTCAGAGCCAGCCACCGGTGTCTTGTATGAGGGTAGCCATATTTGTCTGTTTCAATACGCGTATGGAAATAATATTGGTGGTATTTGTGAATGTCCGCCCGTGGCGTGTATCCAGCCTCAAGTCTAGGCGAGCTATGAGGGTAATGAGAAAGTGATATATTGCCCAACAGACTTCCTAAACACCCTTGAATGTTTAAGTTGGAATGCCAATCCCCCAGTTATAAGCCAGAATCCAAGGAATTTTAAGGGAACTCTAACATAGGTTTAGCGCACGAGTCTTTGTGAGGAACTCAGGCCCGAGAGTTAAGGATATGACCATCCTGATATCTAACGATCCCAAGATAGGCGCTAGTTAGCCTATTGTTTGGGAAGGCAGGGATGTCCGTCAGGCCCGAGAGAGAAGGAGGAAAGTGGAGTCAACAAGGGCTTAAAAAGAGACAAGGGAAAGTGGGGACAGGTCACTCGGACGCTATGTGCACGATTGCAGAGGAGAAGTATACACGGAGGGACACCTTTTTAGGTGGCTAATGACGAAGTTGATAATTGGATCCGAAAGGAACGAGTATGTGAATTGTTTGTTAAACAAGAAAACGGGAAAGGGAGGAGCGGCAAAGAGGCGACTACATCGAATACACATACTGATACAAGTGGAGAAAGACTTCAAAGCCAAGTCACAATGTTATGTAAGAACCTCTACAGGAGCACTGTATCTCATGAATAGTTACTAAATAAAAAACTGCCGCTGGCCTCATGTGATTGCGGGATTGAGATGACCACATGACCTCGGATCAACAAAACAACACTCACTTCAGTTCAAGCTGTGCCATTGTTCGATCCAAATAACTGATACCCTCATGTGTCTTTTATGTATAGGTATCCTGATCTGTGCTTTGCCAAATGGCTGTGGGCTACACTCCTTTAGCAGACAAGATTTTGCTTAGAATTCCGTCCATTATTTTATAGTAGATACCAATAGAACAAAGCTGAAATAAATAAAATAGAAAAACTATATTTCTCCAAGCGATTTGAGGGACTGCGCACACGCGGCTATTCCGTGCGCGAGCGATTAACAAAAGAAATACATACTCCTATATTCTTAATATTAGAGGTTATTCATGTAAGTTAAGTTGTTCTACAAACGTGGCTATATTTTGATTTTGTAATACATTATAGGCTGCATGATGTGACTCTAATGATGATTTGGAAAAAAGGTCGCTTTGAAAGGCAAACAAAGCAAAGCTCTGATTTGTTTTTTTTTGTGCAGGCTGTACACCACTGTCTGTACATCAGTCACTCATTCACAATTTGACAAGCACTTGATAATGCTTAGAATTTCACGGCGCGCGTGGCAGCATCCCCTTTGTGTGGCCGTAATGCATCCTAAAAAACAATCCATGCCCTTCACGTCCAGTTGTCTTTGTGCTCTTCTGGCCCGAGTGCTGCACGCTCCATCACGTGATCGGTCTTTCTCACAGGCTACAAGTGAAGACAGACACATTGTGGACGCAACTGCTCTTGTTCCTCTAAAAATTCCGAGGTGCATATTGAATATAAGAACTGTCCACATTACTACTTTTCGTCAGCCAACATGATGAGTAGGCCTAACGAACAGTAAAAGCACTAGCCTATGTCAGTCTACTATCCCCCATGGTACAAAAGTCGACCTATTCTATTCTGTGCGAGAAATAAATATTCCAAACATAGTCTGGGACAGTTGTGGGATGCGATAGATCCCAAATGAATACAACCACTAGAATAAAAAAATTATTTGATGCAATGTGGCTGATGCAACAGACTTTTAGCTTAAAATGTTGATCAACTATTAGGCTTCTTCACATTATAAGCGTAGCAATGTGCACATGGCAGTAGGCTATAAACACAAATGTTCCATTAGCGGAAAACACCATTATCAAAAGTGACCGCAAATGCAACTATGCATGTAATGCTTTTATTATGAAGGTGCATTTTTATGGTGAAAATGATCTTCCCCAAACTTGAAACTCACACGCTGCTTATGTATGTAGTTAGGCTCTACAACCCTTGTAAAGCAGATTAATGTGCRTAATTTTAAGAAGTTATTTGGCCACTTTAGCTGTGATACAAACCTTATTAAAACATATASGCCTATGGGCTGGGCTACATGAGGTGTGCGACTGTGATTCGAAAAAGTCTAGGGGAAAAAATACATTGTTTCTTATGCTGGGCATCATTCACAAGTGATAATAAATGATTCACAATTGATAGGCTAATATTGTCACCCATCAGACTATTCTTGATTTAATCTTGTCTTTACATATACTAAATATTATATATGTGACATTTGTTTTAATTTAGAATGGACCATTATCATGCACCTGTCTCGAAACAGAGGCAGCGGGAAAAAATTTAATCTATGCACTTAAATAGCGAATGGAGGTTACTTTTTCCCATGGTTGATTTTCATGCCAGCCAGGTAGGCTATACTCCTGTTGTAAATAGAAGCAATGTGCTTAATATTAGGAAAGTTGAGAAATAAATATAGTAGGCCAAGCCTATAGAAAGCTGATGGGATCCTCCTCTTTTTATTAGRGGCCATCACTCTGTTTTCTCACGCAGCTGCGTAGCCTATATAAATGTTGCGCAACATMAGCTCATGAGCTCTCATGAAGTGTTTGATTAGATTTTTGAACACATTTGCATTGATTTCAGATTGATTAGAGGGACAATAGAGTGCTGAGTACCAGGCAGTTAGCAAGTCTGGTAGTCTACTAATGAACAGCAGTAGCATCAGAGCTTGAAAGAGCCTAATTACCGTGACTAAACGGTCATTTGGAATTTGACTGCCTTCATGACTTGTGACCGCCGGTGTGTCGGTAAAATGGTCACTGCAACAGTCTTATTCCTCATCAATCTACACACAATACCCCATAATGACAAAGCGGAAACAGGTTTTTAGACATTTTTGCACATTTATTAAAAATAAAAACATAAGTATTCGGACCCTTTGCTATGAGACTCAAAATTGAGCTCAGGTGCATCCTGTTTCCATTGATCATCCTTGAGATGTTTCTACAACTTGATTGGAGTCCACCTGTTGTAAATMCAATTGATTGGACATGATTTGGTAAGGGACACACCTGTCTATGTAAGGTCTCACAGTTGACACTGCATGTCAGAGCAAAAACCAAGCCATGAGGTCGAAGTACTGATGAAACGAAGATTGAACACTTTGGGCTGAATGCCAAGTGTCACATCTGGCGGGAAACATGGCACCATCCCTACGGTGAAGCATGGTGGTGGCAGCATCATGCTTTAGCAATGTTTTTCAGCAGTAAGGACTGGGAGACTAGTCAGGATCGAGGGAAAGATGAATGGAGCAAAGTACAGAGAGATCTTTGATGAAAACCTGCTCAAGACCTCAGACTGGGACGAAGGTACACCTTCCAACAAGACAACGACCCTAAGCACACAGCCAAGACAACGCAGGAGTGGCTTTGGGACAAGTCTCTGAATGTCCTTGAGTGGCCCAGCCAGAGCCCGGACTTGAACCCGATCAAACATCTCTAAAGAGAACTGAAAATAGCTGTGTAGCGATGCTCCCCATCCAACCTGACAGAACTTGAGAGGATCTGCAGAGAAGAATGGGAGAAACTTCCCAAATACAGGTGTGCCAAGCTTGTAGAAGACTCAAGGCTATAATGGGTGTGTCACGTTCCTGACCTGTTTTCCTTTGTCTTGTATTTATTTAGTTGGTCAGGGCGTGAGTTGGGTGGGTTTGTCTATGTGTGATTTTCTATGTTGGGATTTTGTGTTCGGCCTGGTWTGATTCTCAATCAGAGGCAGCTGTCAATCGTTGTCCCTGATTGAGAATCATACTAAGGCAGCCGGGGTTTCACGTGTGTTTTGTGGGTGTTTGTTTCCGTGTTTGTGTTTTTCACCACACGGTACTGTATCGGTTTTCTGCTCTTCTTGTTTATTTGTTTTTGTATTTTCAGTGTTCAGTTTCGTTTTATTAAATCATCATAAGCACTAACCACTCCGCTATTGGTCCGATCCTTCTCGCCTCTCCTCGTGCCAAATGCGCTTCAACAAAGTGCTGAGTAAATGGTCTGAAATCTTACGTAAATGTGATATTTCAGTTTTAATACATTTGCAAAAAATTCTAAAAACCTGTTTTTGCTTTGTCATTATGGGGTATTATGTGTAAATTGATGAGGGGGAAAAAACAATTTAATACATTTTAGAATAAGGCTGTAACTTAAGATTTTGAAAGTCAAGGTGTCCAAAGGCACTTTAAATAAGGTATTGCTGTTTTTTTAAATTTTTATATATATTTGAAAAGTTGTTTTCGAATTGTAATTATGGGGTATTGTGTGTAGATTTGAGGATTTTTATTTATTTAATCCATTTTAGAATAAGGCTGTAACGTAACAAAATGTGGAAAAAGGGAAGGGGTCTGAATACTTCCCGAATGCATTGTAGGTAGTGACCTGAGAGGACTAACCAATACCTATCCACTGCCCCTGACCACAACACCCTAAGGTATAACATCTTAGTACAACAGTCTTACCCTATCATAACTCAAAATATAAAGTTGTTTTACTCGATTTTTAGGCAATGTATAGCTTCTATGCTGAAAATGATCATGTCAGTCTCATTAATGATCAGGTCTTGCTATCTGTCTATCAGTTTAAGAGTGTTTGCATTTTCCCATCCCTCAACTTCTCCCCCAAACCAAGTGGTGGAGATGTCATTTGGCTGCAACATAAAGTCAGGAATTTGGCTTTAATGTGTTATCAATCAGGCAGTGAGGGGCTCCTGAGTGGCGCAACGGTCTAAGGCCCTGCGTCTCAGTGCTAGAGGCGTCACTACAGACACCATGGTTTGAATCCAGGCTGTATCACAACCGGCCATGATTGGGAGTCCCATAGGGCGGCGCGCATCGGCCCAGCGCCGTCAGGGTTTGGCCGGTGTAGGCCGTCATTGTAAATAAGAATTTGTTCTTATTGATTTGCCTTGTTAACTAAAGGTACAAATCTATATATATTTGTTGAGAGGACACCCATAACAGTATATTTCATCTACTATATACTATAAACTCACCTATTTTCCTTTTTTGCATATCTGAAGCAGTCTCTATAAACTTCTGCAGCTACAGTGTGGTTGTTATTAAGAAGTAAAAAGTCTAATTGTGTTTCCAATTTGTGATCCAGTTTTAAATAACACACCATCTATTTAATTGGGTAAGTAGTACTGTAGTTGTTGTGGGAAGATCATTCGTGTTTTTTTTCACAATGTCAGATATTGAATATGACTTGCACACATCATCTTTCATAACATAAATTGTTTTTTTTGCAATTGAATTTACCAACTGTGGTATTTTTCACTTTGTCATTCATTGCAGCTATTTCTTTAAAAGCAGAAACTGTGAGGACATTTTCTGCAAAAATTAAAATAGATGTAAAAGTCCCTTCAGTCACAAACGAGAAAAGTCCTTATCATCATGTGGAAAGTGGATTTTAACAACTATTTGTTCTTCTTTAGCGGGTGTAAACATATCTTCACAGGTGTAAACATCTCTTCACAGGTGTAAACATCTCTTCACAGGTGTAAACATCTCTTCACAGGTGTAAACATCTCTTCACAGGTGTAAACATGCGTCCCAGGTGTAAACATTTCTTCACAGGTGTAAACATCTCTTCAATGCCGTTTGCTTCTCTCTCTCTACGGAAATAAAATCCTCCATTAAGGCCCACAGAGATGAACATAGGACAATACAAATTAAAAATGTTTTCCCCCAACGAAACGCCCAATTATTCAAATGCCATAGATATGTTTTTCAATACTGTCTTGCACCAGGCATTTTTATTGTTTTTATTTTTTAACTTGAGTTATTAAAAATAACTTGCCTTGCATTAGGCAAGGGTCTCAAACTATTTTGGCCTGTGACCCCATTTTGAATAAAACATTTTTGCCAGCAATAAGTGTTGGTCCCATGTTTCATGAGCTGAAATAAAAGATCCAGACATTTCCCAAAGACACAAAAAATGCTATTTCTCTTAAATGTTATATCCTGTTTAGTGAGAATTTCTCCAGCCACCTGACGGTGTTTGGATATATCAATCGAAGTTGCATTAAACCGCCGATGTCAGTACACAAGGTGCACTCTTGGTTCTGGGCCAATAAAAGGCCACGTAATATGTTGCTGTCTTTGTCAGACACACAATGCCCATATGTTCTCAAGTTTTGAGGAAGCGTGCATGGCATGCTGACTGCAGGAATGTCCACCAGAGCTGTTTCCACGAGAATTGAATGTATTTTTCTACCATAAAGCTGCCTCAATCGTTTTAGAGATTGACGCAATTACGTCAACCGGCTGCACAACCCCAGGCTGACGTGTATGGCGTCATGTGGCGAGTGGTTTGCTTGAATGGATGTTTTGTGATGCCTTGGAATCCATGTGGATTCCAGTGTATGACCGATGTTCCCAGTTCCCGCCAATATCCACGCAACTTTGCACAGCCTGATAGAGGAGTGGGGACAAATTCCACAGGCCACCAAAGTCACACAGCCGGATCAACTTTAATGCGAATGAGATGTGTCCGTGCCTACACATGGCAAATGCGTGATCACAGTAGCTACTGATGTTTCTGATCCACGCCTTAACCTGTAAAAAAAACTAAGATTACTTGAAACCAACATACACTAAATGACTAAGTATGTGTGAACCTGCTCGTCAACATCTCATTCCAAAATCATTGGCATTTATAAGAGGTTGATCCCCCCTTTGCCTTCGTATAAAGCCTACCACTCTTCTGAGGAAGGCTTTCCACTAGAATGTCTGGAAACACAATTTTGCTGCGGGAGACTTGCTTCATTGCAGTCACAAGAGCATTAAGTCGAGCGTCGGACCACTGATGTTGGGCAATTAGGGCTGACTCGCAGTCTGGCGTCCAATTCATCCCAAAGGTGTTCGATGGAGTTCACTTAAGGCTCTCTGTGTAGGATAGTCAAGTTCTTCCACACCGATCTCGACAAACAATTTCTGTTATGGACCTCGATTTGTGCAAGGGTCATTGTCATGCTGAAAACAGGAAAGGGCCTTCCCCAAACTGTTGCCACAAAGTTGGAAGCTCAGAATGTCTACAATGTTCATTGCATGCTGTATACCATACAATTTTCCCTTCACTGAGTATTAATGGGCCTAAACCATGAAAACAAGCCCCAGACCATTATTCCTCACCAACTTTACAGTTCGGCACTATGCATGGAGCAAGGTAGTGTTCTGTCCTGGCGAATCCACCAAACACAGATTAGTCTTTTGGACTTGCTACATTCATCACTCAGAGAACGCGTTTTAACACTGCTGCCAGAGTCCAATTGTGGCGAGCTTACACCACTCAGCGCGACGCATGGTGATCTTTGGTTTTGTGTGTGGCTGCTCAAACATGAAACCCATTTCATTGAAGCTCCTGACCCAGTTCTTGGTCTTGATGTGTGCTGTCCAGAGGCATGTTTGAACTTGGTATTGGAGTGTTTGCACGGGGACAGACAATTTTTTACTTTGCGACGTGCTTCGCGACCTGTTCACACTTCTGCCAAGTCGAAGCCTCTCCGTTGTGTCGGAGCGGTGCTCGGCGTCACCGGTCTTCTAGGCCATCCATGTGATCCATTTTTCATTTTCCATTGGTTTTGTCTTGTCTCCTACACACCCTGGTTTCAATCCTTCATTACCTGTTGTTCTATTTAACCCTCTGTTTCCCCTCATGTCTTTGTCAGAGATGCTGTTTGTTGTTCACAGTGGTTGTTTGTATTGTGTGCCTGCGACGTCCGGTCCTTCGTAACACTTTGTTTTATTTTTATTCATAGTTTTGGAGTTATGTTTTTGTTTAAGTCATTAAACACTCCATTTCATTTAAGTTTGATTCTCCTGCGCCTGACTTCTGCCACGTAACACACACACGACTCTGACAAGCACTCGGCGGTCCCGTTCTGTGGCTTGTGTCGCTAGCCCTTTGAAGCTGAGGCGTTGTTTTGTCTCCTAGACACTTCCACTTCACATATAATAGCCTCTAGCAGGGCAGAAATTTGACTTTGTTGGAAAGCGGCATGCTATGACGTGTGCCACGTGAAAGTCACGGAGCTCTTCAAGCTAAGGCCATGCTAACTGCAATGTTGTCTGTGGAGATTGCATACTGTGTGCCTGATTCTAACACCTGTCAGAAACGGGTGTTGACTGAACATAGCCGACTCCATAATTTTGAAGGGGTGTCGCACATAAATGTTTTTTGTTCAGCTATATTTAACACTTAGTGTACAAAAGCTTAAGCAAACTTCCAATAATTGAACTCCTCGTTTTGCTTGAGAACTTCAAGTAGTCGGGGCATGGATCTACAAGCTGTCAAAAGTGTTCACAGGGATGCTGGGCCCATGTATACTCTACTGCTTCCAAAGTTGTGTCAAGTTGCTGAATCGCTGTGATGGTGGACCATTCTTGAAATGCACACGGGAAACTGTTGGGCGTGAAAAACCCAGAGTGTTGCAGTTCTTGACACAAAGCCGGTGTTGCCTGGCCCTACTACCATACCCCGTTCAAAATGTTTCTTTAAATTTTTTGGTGCCATTCACCCTCTGCAATGCAACAAACACAATCAATGTCTCAATTGGTCCTCATGGCTTAAAATCCTTCTTTAACCTCGTCTCCTCCTTTCATCTAGCCGATTACGTGTTAAACAGGTGAGATCAATAGGGCTCATAGCTTTCACCTGATCCCTCGTCCATCTACGTATGAAACGAGCAGGTGCCCTTCATGTTTTTACACTCAGTGTACTATATATTTTTGAACACAATTAAATCCCCTTTTTGGGGTAGGTATAAAATACCTCCATACTAGATTCCTTTCAATGAGAGTCCGTGACACTTGTGGGGGTTGTAGTGCAAAACGGATAAAACCATCAAGTTGTGAGTTCAAATTTTCCATGGTCGGCCATATTCAGTTTGTAGGCCAAACCACCATGTCGGACACTAAACGCTGTTCCATGAGAAGACGGATTTTCGAATGTCGTCATGGTCTGGACCAGACTGCGTGTTCTTGGCACTTCCACCGCAGATACCGGAAGGCCGCCGTTTAGATGAGTGCAGCCACATGCAAAAAACATCTCTGATTTGTAAGAACTGATGGATTTTGATGGGGATTTTTAAAATTATGTTACTTATATTGACGCACTGGTGCATTCATATGATTTGCTTAAATGAAATGCCATTCACCCCTTGCATAATAAACTTGGGCGAATCCACCGAACCATGAGCACACATTTTCCACGCCTAGGTCAATATCACAATGGATTTTTGTTTCAGGTTAGGAGAGCATTTTCATAACCTTAAGCTTCATTCTCCTAACCTGCTACATAAGTTCTCTTTAACCTGCTACTAAAAAGTAATTCAGTATCTAAGTGGAAATAAAAAGTGTGTTCTCGCTCTCAAATCATTATCCAAATGTCGACAGTAAACTGAAGTGTTTATGTTTAGTAATCTAGTAATGGCAGATTGTAGCAGGAGCAGGACAGACGCCAGCGTAAGTAGTGTCACATGTTCTCAATATACATCGACTGAACAGACACAAGACACAAATACAAATAACAAGTAACCTAACCGAAAACAGTCCTGTGGCTACAAACACTGACACAGAACAACACCCACAAACCAAACAGTGAAAACAGGCTACTAAAATATGGTCCCAGTCAGAGACAATGAAAACACTGCTTCTTGATTGAGAACCATATCAGGCCAATGACAAACCTCAACATAGAAACAATAACATAGACTTGCCCCAATCGTCACGCCCTGACACTAACTAAAACCAAAACAAAGGAATAAGGTCAGAACGTGACAATAGTCGAGTAACTTAGGCAAGCTCACACACATTTGGAGGAAATACGTCTTATCTAAATTGATCGAGAACAGGGTGAAGTCCATCTCAAACTTGCTGCATGTCAATGATAGACACCTGTCTCGATCAGTGAGAAAGTACTTGAAATAGACAAGACGGGCGGCGTACATATTGTGGGATTACTATGGAGAACATTTTTATTTATTTTTAATATCTGAGCATTTTCCGACACCACAGCACAAAAAAAAGACCCGCAACTGGACATACATTTTATAAGAATCCTGTTTTCACAAATCAGGACAAGACAAGCATCGCCAAAAGCTAAGTTTGGTCGAACCACTGTGCTGCACCAAACAGTACTATCCTGTATTCTCCCAGTAAGAATACCAAAATTCTAGTATCAGCCAGATGATGGGGAATGGTCATGACGAAATTGACATCCAAAGAACATACAAATAGGTTCAGGGAATCTTTTAAGTTGAGGATAGTGTTTCATGATCAAACTGCCATTCAGCTCCTCGAGGCATCTTCTGCTTGAATCATCATAATGTCCAATCCAATCAAGAAGGGATACAGTTCTGGCACACGCAGGCAAAGGAATTCTGTTCTCTCCAAGAATCCACTCAGGCCAGGACCAGTCATACCGTGGTATTCTTAAGACAAAAAAAAGATAAAGTACTGCATTGGCACTTTTGATGACATTTAACTGTTCCAGCATAACATCAACATTAGTATAGACTAGTGAACAGCATACAGTTGAAGTCGGAAGTTTACATGCCGCATTAGCCAAATACATGTCAAACTCAGTTTTTCAACAATCCTAACATTAATCGAGTAAAAAATTCCTCTTAGGTAGTTAGGATTCACCACCTTAATTTTAAGAATGTGAAATTGTCAGAATAATTTTTAGAGAGAAGATTTATTTCATGCTTTGATTTCTTTTCACACATTCCAGTGGGTCAGAAGTTCATATACACTCAATCTAACTATTTGGTAGCGTTGCCTTAAAATTGTTTAACTTGGGTCAAACGTTTCGGGTTAGTCTCCGTTTCACAGCTTCCCACATAAGTTGAGTGAATTTTGGGCACATTCCTACTGAAGAGCTGGGTTAACTGAGTCAGGTTGTAGGCCTCCTTGCTTGCACAGGCTTTTTCAGTTTGCCCACAAATGTTCTATAGGATGAGGTCAGGGCTTTGTGATGGCAACTCCAATACTTGACTTTGTTGTCGCTTAAAGCCATTTTTCCGACAATTGGAAGTATGCTTTGGGGTTATTGTCCATTTGGAAGACCATTTGCGACCAATGCTTTAACTTTCTGACTGATGTTTGAGAATTTGCTTCAATATATCCACATACTTGGTCCTACCTCATGAGCCATCCCATTTTGTGAAACGCCACCATCCTCATGCAGCAACACCCCTACAACATGATGCTGCCACCCCCGTTCTTCACGGTTGGGATGGTGTTCTCGGTTGCCAATCCTCCCTCTTATCTCAAAACATAAGATGGGCATTAGGCCAAACAGTTCTATTTTTTTCATCTAAACCAGAGGACAATTGTTTCTCCAGCATCTTCAAAGGTCATTGGCTCTGTTTCTGGATTGATTTTTTCACTTTCGCACCAAAGTAGTTCATCTCTTAGGAGCCAATACGCATCTCCTTCTAGCGGTATGAGGCTTGCCTGGTCCCATGGTGTTTATACTTGAGTACTATTGTTTGTACAGATACGTGGGACTTCAGGCATTTGGAATTGCTCCCAATGATAATACAGACTTGTGAGGACTACAATTTCTTCTGACGTTGGCTGATTTCTTTTGATTTTCCCAGTTGTCAAGCAAAGAGGTCACTGAGTTGAAGGTAGGCCATTGAAATACATCCACAGGTACACTCCAATTGACTCAAATTATGGTCATGTATGCCTATCAGAAGCTCTAAGCCATGCCACATAATATACCTGGGATTTTCCAGCTGTTTAAAGGCAAATCAACTTAGTGTATGTAAACTTCTGAACCATCTGGAAGTTGCTGATAGGCAGTGGAATTATAAGTGAAATAATCTGTCTGTTAAACAATTGTTGGAAAAATTATCTGTGTCATGGCACAAAGTAGATGACCTAATGACTTGCCAAAACTATTGTTTTAACAAGTGTTGCATTTGTTGAGTGATTGAAAAACAAGTTTTAATGACTCAACCTAAGTGATGTAAACTTCCACTTACTGTACTTGGATAGGCAGAGATTACTTTAGAAGCACTAATCTAGCCTAATCGAAAGAAATAAGCATACCTCAAGCCTTTGCACAGTGACCAGGAAGTATCCACTACAGCATGTCTAACAGGCATCTAGACCAAATATTTGTAAAACCATGCTTATCTGTTTGAGATTCAACAGTTAAAAATTGGTTTTATTATGTTTCTCACTCCTGTAGCTGTAAACTAGCTAGTTAGCTTGCAGGATATGATTACATGTTTTTACATCTGTTTAGAATCTCTAACGTTCATGCCTTTAATTTTGTGAATTTGAATCGATCCAAGTCCATAAACATAAACAATGTCCCGTTGTCCAATTATGTTCACGTAGCTAGCAAGTAAACTTTTTACAGTTGCTTATGTTACACACGGGAGGCTGTGCTAGGTAACAAGTTAGCAAGGTGCCAGGCTAACTCGCTAGGCCATCCATGTGCTACCTTTGCTGGTAAACCTATTTTTAGGTGCTGGTTGTTTAGTAGTCATATTTACCGACTAAAAAGAGCAATGTTTTACAATGACAATACACTAACTCTGATTGTAAAACCTTTTAGTCCATAGATTATGGCTACATGAAGTTGTTTAGCTAGTTCCGGAACTACAGTAGCTACCTAAATTAGCAAAACAGAAAAATGAATTTGATTTCTCCCCACTGTAAACACATAGTATGTTATCCAGTAAAACATAATAGGGGGATTCATAGATAAACTAAAGTTGGCTTTGGCGGCATACAGAAAAATAACTTTGGCTAGCGCACGTATTTTGTCCATTTGCCCTCTTGGTGAAGGCATTATGCTGTAGCTTGTTTCGAATCCTC
>NW_019942585.1:533637-541444 GCF_002910315.2 Salvelinus sp. IW2-2015 | reverse complement strand
GAGAGAGATTCTATGGTGGGGATGGGGGGGGGGGATGGACTGGGGGATGGGGGGGGTATGGGGGGGGGGGGTGATGTGGGGGGGGGGGGGGGGGGGGGGACTGTAAAATAGGCGAATGGAGGTTACTTTTTTCCATGGTTGATTTTCATTTGAGGCCAGGTAGGCATACTCCTGTTGTAAATAGAGCAATGTGCTTAATATTAAGGAAAAGTTGAGAATTAAATATCGTAGGCAAGCCTAATAGAAAGCTGATGGGATCCTCCTCTTTTTATTAGTGGCCATCACTCTGGTTTTTCTCACGCAGCTGCGTAGTCCTATATAAAATTGTTGCGCAACATTAGCTCATGAGCTCTCATGAAGTGTTTGATTAGATTTTTGAACACATTGCATTTGAATTTCAGATTGATTAGAGGGACAATAGAGTCTGAGTACCAAGGGCAAGTTAGCAAGTCTGGTAGTCTACTAATGAAACAGCAAGTAGCATCAGAGCTTGAGAAGAGCCTAATTACCGTGAACTAAACGGTCAATTTGAAATTTTGACTGCCTTCAATGACTTGTGACCGCGGTGTGTCGGTAAAATGGTCACTGCAACAAGTCTTATTCCTCACATCAACTACACACAATACCCCATAAATGAAAAGCGGAACAGCGTTTTTAGACATTTTTGCACATTTATTAAAATAAAACTAAAGTATTCGGGACCCTTTGCTATAGACTCAAATTGAGCTAGGTGCATTTTGTTTCCATTAATCATCCTTGAGATGTTTCTACAACTTGATTGGAGTCCACTGTGGTAAATTCAATTGATTGGACATGATTTGGAAGGGACACACTGTCTATTAAGGTCACAGTTGACACTGCATGTCAGAGAAAAAACCAAGCTATGAGGTCGAAGGTCTGATGAAACAAAGATAACATTTTGGCTGAATGCAAGGTCATGTCTGGGGAAATCTGGCACCATCCCTACGGTGAAGCATGGTGGTGGCAGCATCATGCTGTGATGTTTTTCAGACAGAGACTGGGAGACTAGTTCAGGATAAGGGAAAGATGATGGAGGCAAAGTACAGAGAGATTTGATGAAAACCTGCTCAAGAACCTCAGACTGGGGTAAGGTCACCTTCCAACAGACAACGACCCTAAGCACACAGCCAAGACAACGCAGGAGTGGCTTCGGGACAAGTCTCTGAATGTCCTTAGTGGCCCAGCCAGAGCCCGGACTTGAACCCGAGCAAACATCTCTAGAGAGACCTGAAAATAGCTGTGCAGCGACGTTCCCCATCTAACCTGACAAAGCCTGAGAGGATCTGCAGAGAAGAATGGGAGAAACTTCCCAAATACAGGTGTGCCAAGCTTGTAGCGTCATACCCAAGAAGACTCAAGGCTGTAATCACTGCCAAAGGCGATTCAACAAAGTACTGAGTAAATGGTCTGAATACTTAACCCATGTTTGATTTCAGGCTGTAACACAACAACATGTGGAATAAGTCAAAGGGTATGAATACTTTCTGAAGGCAGTGTAGAGACAAGAAGGTAGAGACAACAATACATCACGCAAAGCAGCCACAACTGTCAGTGGGAGTCTATAGTTGAGTCTTTGAATGAAGAGATTGAGATAAAACTGTCCAGTTTGAATGTTTGTTGCAGCATGTTCCAGTCGCTAGCTGCAGCGAACTGAAAAGAGTAGCGACCCAGGGATGTGTGTGCTTTGGGGACCTTTAACAGAATGTGACTGGCATAACAGGTGTTGTATGTYGAGGATGATGACCGCAGTAGACATCTCAGATAGGGTGGAGTGAGGCCTAAGAGGGTTTTATAAATAAGCATCAACCAGTGGGTCTTGCGACGGGTGTACAGAGATGACTAGTTTATAGAGGAGTGTAYAGTGCAGTGATGTGTCCTGTAAAGAGCATTGGTGGCAAATCTGATGGCCGAATGGTAAAGAACATCTAGCCGCTCAAGAGCACCCTTACCTGCCGATCTATAAATGATGTCTCCTTAATCTAGCATGGATAGGATGGTCATCTGAATCAGGGTTKGTTTTGGAGCTGGGGTGAAAGAGGAGCGATTATGATAGAGGAAACCAAGTCTAGATTTAACTTTAGCCTGTAGCTTTGATATGTGCTGAGAGAAGGACAGTGTACCATCTAGCCATACTTCCAAGTACTTGTATGAGGTGACTACCTTAAGCTCTAAACCCTCAGAGGTAGTAATCACACCTGTGGGGAGAGGGGCATTCTTCTTACCAAACCACATMACCTTTGTTTTGGAGGTGTTCAGAACAAGGTTAAGGGCAGAGAAAGCTTGTTGGACACTAAGAAAGCTTTGTTGTCGAGCATTTAACACAACATCTGGGGAGGGGCCAGCTGAGTATAAGACTATATAATCTGCATATAAATGGATGAGAGAGCTTCCTACTGCTTGAGCAATATTCTTGATGTAAATTCCAGAGGAGCGTGGGGCCTAGGATCGAGCCTTGGGGTACTCCTGGTGACAGGCAGTGGCTGAGACAGCAGATTTTCTGACTTTATACACTGCATTCTTTGAAAGAGGTAGTTAGCAAACCAGGTCAAAGACCCCATACTCCTTGCCGGCCCACAAGAATGGAATGGTCTACCGTATCAAAAGCTTTGGCAAGTCAATAAAAATAGCAGCACAACATTGCTTAGAATCAAGGGCAATGGTGACATCACTGAGGACCTTTAAGGTTGCAGTGACACATCCATAACCTGAGCGGAAACCAGATTGCATACCAAAAGAGAATACTATAGACATAAAGAAAGCCAATCAGTTGATTATTGACAAGTTTTTCCAACACTTTTGATAATAGGGCAAAATAGAAATAGGCCTGTAACACTTAGGATCAGCTTGATCTCCCCTTTAATAAAGGAGGCTGCCTTCCAAGCAATGGGAACCTCCCCAGAAAGGAGAGACAGGTTAAAAGGTCGAGATAGGTTTGGATGATAGGGCAGCAACCTTAAGAAGACAGGTCTAACCATCTGACCCAGATGTTTTTTGGGGTCAAGTTTCAGGAGCTCCTTTAGCACCTCGGATCAGTGACCACCTGCAGGGAGAAACTTTGTAGCGGGGCAGGGGAAAAAAGACGGAGAAGCATCGAGGATAGTCGTATTAGAAGGGGTGGGAGATGAGGAAATGTTGGATAGGCAAGAGGCATGGCTGAGTCCAAAAGGAATCCTGACTTAATGAAGTGGTGATTTAAGAGCTCAGCCATGTGCCTCTTCTCAGTAACTTTGTCCAATGAGTAATAGCTCTTGGCACTGCCTTTAATGTGTTAGTGCTATCCTAAAACAACAATGCTTGTGTCAGGGCAATAACCTGTGGTTACATATTCACAAATTAAATGTTTATCTGGTTTGATAAAGAGTTTCCATTGTTTCCTTATTATAGTTAATTATTATAGTAATTAAATTGCCATATTTTCAAGTCCAACCCTCCGTAGTTAGTCCAAGCTCATTCTGTTGTCTTGGACACTTTTTGAAGTGCTTTACCACATTAAAATTAATTGAAAGACCTGTCAGTTTTAAGTTAAAGTTCTAATCGTGACATATGGAGTTGTTTTAACTATTTGATTTTAGAATTTTAGGACCTCTTTAGTTATCAAAAAATATAAAATTGTGGATAAATATTGAATTTGCCTTTAGTACAAAATCCCATTGAAAGCTTTGAATGATACATTCATAAATGGCAAAAAAGACAGTCAAACAAATATCATAATGTCATATAAATAAAATAAAATTGTATTAGTCACATGTGCTGAATACAACATGTGTAAGACCTTTCAGTGAAATGCTTACTTACAAGGGGAGTAACTACCAACAGTACAGTTTCAAAAAATACAGATAAGAATAAGAGATAACGTAACAAGTAATTAAAGAGCAGCAGTAAAATAACAATAGTGAGACTATATACAGGGGCGTACTGATACAGAGTCAATGTGCGTGGGCACCGGTTAGTTGAGGTAGAATGTACATGTAGGTAGGGTTATTAAAGTGACTATGCATAGATGATAGCAACAGAGTATCAGCGGTATAAAGAGGGGGGGGGGGGGGGCAATGCAAATAGTCAAGGGTAGCCATTTGATTAGATGTTCAGAGTCTTATGGCTTGGGGGTAGAAGCTGTTTAGAAGCCTGTTGGACTTAGACTTTGCGCTCCGGTACCGCTTGCCATGCGGGAGCAGAGACAACAGTCTATGACTAGGGTGGCTGGTCTTTGAAAATGTTCAGGGCCTACCTCTTCCTTTGACACTGCCGTGTATAGAGGTCCTGGATGGCAGGAAGCTTGGCCCAGTGATGTACTGGCCGTTCGATTACCCTCTGTTGTGCCTCGCGGTCGGAGGCCGAGCAGTTTGCCATACCAGGCAGTGATACAACCAGTCAGGATGCTCTCGATGGTGCAGCTGTAGAACCTTTTGAGGATCTGAGGACCCATGCAAGTCTTTTCAGTCTCCTGAGGGGGAATAGGTTTTGTCGTGCCCTCTTCACAACTGTCTCGGTGTGCTTGGACCATGTTAGTTTGTTGGTGTGTGGACACCACAGCACCAACATGAATGATATATACCCGTTGATTCTTGAACAATATAACTTCAAAGCTTCATGAGTTTAAGGCAAACCGTAGTACTCTGGTGTTGATGTTTTTAATAGGTGGTTTGTTTTGATATCAATCATGTTGTGTAGCCAACGTCAAAGGCCAGCCAAGTCAATAATTTATCAAACTGCCCCTCTGAGACAAGGAAGTTCTCATCTTGTGCAGCCCTTAAGACATGCTTCACAATATGTAACCAAATGATGACAATAAGGAAGTAGTGTTGTATTATCACTGTTTGACAACTTTTGAATATTCCTTTGTCTGCGAAACATAATATTGACCTGCACAATAACTTCACTAGGCAGACTACTAAACAATAATTTTTGCATTTTCTTCGACCTCATATTTGTATGTGTTCAAATGCACTGCAATTCTGTATTTCTTTCATGACATATTTTATTTGTGAAATGGAAATTTAGGAATAAATATACCTTCTAAACATGCAACAAGTGAAGTTTAATTACATGTGTGTCACGCCTGACTACCTTCTTTTTCTCTATGTTTGGTTAGTCAGGTGTGACTCGGTGGGAAATCTATGTTTTCATTTCTTTGTTGTTTTGCCGAGTGTGGTATCAATCAGAGTGTGGTATCCATCTGTCTATCGTTGTCTCTGATTGGGGATCATATATAAGTTGTGATTTTCCGTTTGGGTTTTGTGGGGTGTTATTTTCTGTTTAGTTCTGTGCCTGACAGAACTGTTCACTTTCGGATTTGTTATTTTTGTTTGAGTGTTTCTTGTAATAAATATCATGAACCTTTCCACGCTGCACTTTGGTCCACTCTTCCTTCCACCGACGACGAGCGTTACAATGTGATTATCTAATAATGATTTACTGATTATCTTGCCGGACAATATTTTCCTAGAACTCTTCACACTGTCTACCTTGCATAATACCCCCAACTTACAATTATAATTATTTTCATGAGGTGAATACTGGTTGAGAGAGAGTTGGCAAAGCTGTCATCAAAATACATTTGGATTTGTTTAACACTTTTTTTTGGTTACTACATGATTCCATATGTGTTATTTCATATTTTTGATGTCTTCACTATTATCCTACAGTGTAGAAAATAGTAAAAATAAAGAAAAACCCCTGAATGAATAGGTGTGTCCAAACTTTTGACCGTACTTCATATCTTTTTTGGACACAATATTTAACCCCTTATATTTGTTAGCACAAAACTTTGTCCATAATATACAAGGTGCAGTAGTCAAATTTAAGGGCAAACGTTCTGTATATTTACCGGTCATGTTGATAGTCAATGATTCATGTTTTGGGTAGGGCTACTAAAGAGGACAATATAAAAAGCTACACCGTGAACTTAACTGCATTGTCAAATGAAGGTTCAAGACTCATGAGGTAAGTTTGTGTTGCCGTTAACTGATGTTGATAGAGTTAATACAATTTGAAACTGTGATTTTATCTTCAGTGCAAACTCTAAAATTAAGGGACTATCAACATTGTATTTTGATCAAAAACACATTTTCCTTGATTCAGTTTTATTTAAAAATGTAATATTTGTTCATCTTACATTCATGTCATTCATGTCATTCATGCTCTAGAAGTTTCGGACAGTGGTTTCATGTGGGAGATGCTGAGGGGATATTGCTGTTGTCGGCATTGGCTGTAATTTCCCAGGAGGTAAAACTCAGATTTTGAACTTTTTTTTAAAATAGTTAACATTTCCTTGTGCGGCAAAACTTGTCTGGTGCACTGCCTTAGGTTTCCTTAACCTTCATAGTTATACCTCATTGTAAACAAGAAACCCTCTACTTTAACAGTAACAAAAACAATTGTTTGCTGCACTTGCTTGGACCCCTAATAATGATGACAAAATAATGCCATAATCTACATCTTTAAACTGTCGTAAAAATATATATATATTTCAATACAGGAGAGGGCTTGACAATTTCTGGAAGTTCTGTTGGAGGGGAACAACTGTGCTTTACAGATTCCCGATGAAAGGTTTGTCTTTCCCACTGGTATGACCCCAATGACAACAAAGTTGGAAAATCGCGCACAGATAAGGCTGCACTCATGGATGGGTATGTATCACTCCCATTTGCCTTACAATAAAATGAAGGAAAATCTATATACTCTGTCACAATTCCTCTTGCAAATTAGAACAAATTTAGAAAATATTGGAAATTAGGCAACTTTCCCATTTAGCTTCCTTTAAAGATTTCGGCAAGACGTTATTGCACTGACATTCTGAGTTGTTCTAGGAACATTAAACATGATGTTAACTCTACCATAAGAGGATGATCACCACGTTTTTGGTCACTTTTTTGAATGGCAAAATGGGAAACACGCTGGTACGACCTGACAAGACAAGACGAACTGGCAACAGACAAACAGAACATTTATAAACACACAGCAGATCATAGGGAAAATCGGAGACACCTGGTGGGGGGTGGAGACAAGCACAAGAGAGGTGAAAACAGATCAGGTGTGACATATAAAATGTCAGATTTTTTTTTAACCATCTAAAAATAGGTGCCCTTTTTGCATGGCATTGGAAAACCTCCTGGGCTTTGTGTTTGAATCTGTGTTTGAAATTCCCTGCTTGATTAGGGACCTTACAATTATCTGTATGTGTGGGGTAAAGAGTGAGGTAGTAAAAATAATATTAAACACTATTATTGCACACAGAGTCCATGCACTTTATTATGTGAATTAGGCATTTTTTACTCCTGAACTTATTTAGGCTTGCCATAAAAAAGTGCTTGAATACTTATCGACTTAAAGACATTTCTAAAAACATTATTCACTTTGACATTACGGGGTATTGTGTGTGTATACCAGTCTACACCAGAGAAAGGCTGACGGGAGGAGCTATAGGAGAGTGGGCTCATTGTAATGGCTGGAATGGTATAATGGAACGGAGTCAACATGGTTTCCATATGTTTGATATTGTTCCATTTTTTTCCATTCCAGCTATTACAATTAGTCCTCCTATAGCTCTTCGCTACAGCCTCCTCTGGTGTAGACCAGTGACACAAAATCTCAATTTAATTAATTTTAAATCAGGATGTATACACAAAATAGAGCAAAACATCGTTTTTACAAGGGCTTGAGTGAAAGGTCTAACTAGTGTTTCCATATGGCCATACCTCTCCAAAGTGTACACAGTTCCTAAGTAATTTCATTGCACTTTTATGACTTACTATCAGGTGTTTTTTTTTGTTGCTCTCTAGCTGTG
>NW_019942585.1:500493-533612 GCF_002910315.2 Salvelinus sp. IW2-2015 | reverse complement strand
AACCTTGCTCAAGACCTCAGACTGGACGAAGGTACACCTTCCAAACAACGAACGACCCTAAGCACACAGCCAAGACAACGCAGGAGTGGCTTTGGGACAAGTCTCTGAATGTCCTTGAGTGCCCAGCCAGAGCCCGGACTTGAACCCGACAAACATCTCTAAAGAGAACTGAAAATAGCTGTGGAGCGATGCTCCCCATCAACCTGACAGAACTGAGAGGATCTGCAGAGAAGAATGGGGAAACTTCCCAAATACAGTGTGCCAAGCTTGTCGCTAAGAAGACTCAGGGCATAAATGGGGTGTGTCACGTTCCTGACCTGTTTTCCTTTGTCTTGTATTTATTTAGTTGGTCAGGGCGTGAGTTGGGTGGGTTTGTCTATGTGTGATTTTCTATGTTGGGATTTTGTGTTCGGCCTGGTTTGATTCTCAATCAGAGGAGCAGCTGTCATCGTTGTCCTGATGAGAATCAATACTAAGGCAGCCGGGGTTTCACGTGTGTTTTGTGGGTGTTTGTTTCCGTGTTTGTGTTTTTCACCACACGGTTACTGTATCGGTTTTCTGCTCTTCGTTTATTTGTTTTTGTATTTTCAGTGTTCAGTTTTCGTTTTATAAATCATCATGAGCACTAACCACTCCGCGTACTGGTCCGATCCTTCTCGCCTCTCCTCGTCCGAGGAGGAGAATATGACTACCGTTACAGAAACACCCACCACCAAGGACCAAGCGGAGTGGAAAGGACAGCAGCAGCGCAAAAAGGAGAATTGGACATGGGAGGACGTTTTGGACGGCAAGGGTTTGCTACACAAGGGGGAGATCCTGGCTGGAAAGGAATCGCCTTCCATTGGGAACAGCTGGAGGCAGCTCGAAGCAGAGGGCAACCGGAGAGAGGAACCGGCGGTATGAAGGTACGCGGCTAGCATGGAAGCCCGAGAGTCAGACCCAAATATTTGGGGGGGGGGGGGGGGCACAAGCGGATGTGGCAAAGCAGGGTAGGATACCTGCAACTCCCCGTGCTTACCGTGGAGTGAGAGGGCGTCGTACTGGTCAGACACCGTGTTATTGCGGTGGATCGCCGGTGTCCCCAGTACGCGTGGCTTAGCCCAGTGCGGGCGATTCCCACCTCCCACATGGTAGGGCTAGGTTGGGCCATCGAGCCGGGTGTCATGAAGCCGGCCCACAGCATCTGGCCTCCAGTGCGTCTCCTCGGGCCGGCGTACATGGCACCAGCTACAAATGTGTCCCCGGTCTCCGCCGCAGCATAGCCCAGTGCGGGCTATTCCACCTCGCCGCACTGGCAGGGCTACCGGGGACCATTCAACCTGGTAAGGTTGGGCGGGCTCGGTGCTCAAGAGCGCAGTGTCCTCCTCACGGTCCGGTAATCCGGTGCCACCTCCACGTACCATCCTCCGGTGGCAGCCCCCGTACCAGGCTGTCTCTCCGGGTTCTCTCTCCAGTTGGCTCTCATCTGCCCAGCGCTGTCTGAGCTGCCTCTGCCTGCCCAGCGCTGTCTGAGCTGCCTGCCTGCCCAGCGCTGTCTGAGCTGCCGTCTGTCCCGAGCCGTCAGAGCTGCCCGTCTGTCCCGAGCCGCTAGAGCCGCTCCGCCAGAAAGGAGCAGTTAGGCCGTCGCAGACAGATGCAGCCATGCGTCGCCAGACAGGAGCAGCCAGTGCCGTCCGCAGACAGGAGCAGCCAGTGCCGTCCGCCAGACAGGAGCAGCCAGTGCCGTCGCCAGACACAGGAGCAGCCAGTGCCGTCCGCCAGACAGGCAGCAGCCAAGTACCGTCCGCCAGACAGGAGCAGCCAGTGCCGTCCGCCAGACAGGAGGCAGCCAGTGCGTTAGCCAGCCAGGATCCGCCAGGCCACCAGCCAGGATCTCCAGAGCCAGCCAGCCAGGATCCGCCAGAGCCAGCAGCAGGACCACCAGGGCCAGCCAGCCAGCCAGGATCCACCAGGGCCAGGCAGCCAGGATCGCCAGGGCCAGCCAGCCAGGATCGCCAGAGCGCCAGCAGCCAGGATTCCGCCAGAGCCAGCCAGCCAGGATCGCCACCAGAGCAGCCAGCAGATCCGCGAGCCAGCAGCCAGGATCCGCCAGCCAGCCAGGAGCTGCCAGAACCATCTGCAGTCCGGTGCTTGTCCCTCAGTCCGGGGCTGCCCCTAAGGTCCGGAGCTGCCCTTAGTCGGTGCTGCCTTTTAATCCTATGGGGTTTATATGGAGGGTGGCCATTGGGAGGAGGCCACGGAAGCGGGGATTGACTATGGTGGGGTGGGGACCACGACCAGCGCCAGAGCCGCCACCGTGGACAGACGCCCACCCAGACCC
The DNA here is from genome assembly GCF_002910315.2 of Salvelinus sp. IW2-2015. Classification (NCBI taxonomy): domain Eukaryota; kingdom Metazoa; phylum Chordata; class Actinopteri; order Salmoniformes; family Salmonidae; genus Salvelinus; species Salvelinus sp. IW2-2015. The sequence continues at coordinate 531,292 of NW_019942585.1, read as the reverse complement.
TCCCCCTAGAGTTATGGTGGTGCGCCCTGGAGTTCGCACCTTAAGGGGGGGGGGGGGTTCTGTCACGTTCCTGACCTGTTTTCCTTTGTCTTGTATTTTTTAGTTGGTCAGGCGTGAGTTGGGTGGGTTGTCTATGTTGTGATTTCTATGTTGGATTTTGTGTCGGCTGGTATGATTCTCAATCAGAGGCGCTGTTCAATCGTTTTCCCTGATTGAGAATCATACTAAGGCAGCCGGGGTTTCACGTGTGTTTTGTGGGTGTTTGTTTCCGTGTTTGTGTTTTTCACACGGTACTGTATCGGTTTTCTGCTCTTCTTGTTTATTGTTTTTGTATTTTCAGTGTTCAGTTTCGTTTTATTAAATCATCATAGCACTAACCACTCCGCTATTGGTCCGATCCTTCTTCGCCTCTCCTCGTGCCAAATGCGCTTCAACAAAGTGCTGAGTAAATGGTCTGAAACTTTACGTAAATGTGATATTTCAGTTTTAATACATTTGCAAAAAATTCTAAAACCTGTTTTTGCTTTGTCATTATGGGTATTATGTGTAAATTGATGAGGGGAAAACAATTTAATACATTTTAGAATAAGGCTGTAACTTAAGATTTTGAAAGTCAAGGTGTCCAAAGGCACTTTAAATAAGGTATTGCTGTTTTTTTAAATTTTATATATATTTGAAAAGTTGTTTTCGAATTGTAATTATGGGTATTGTGTGTAGATTTGAGGATTTTTATTTATTAATCCATTTTAGAATAAGGCTGTAACGTAACAAAATGTGGAAAAAGGGAAGGGGTCTGAATACTTCCCGAATGCATTGTAGTAGTGACCTGAGAGGACTAACCAATACCTATCCACTGCCCCTGACACAAACCCCTAAGTATAACATCTTAGTACAACAGTCTTACCCTATCAATAACTCAAATATAAAGTGTTTTACTCGATTTTTAGGCAATGTATAGCTTCTATGCTGAAAATGATCATGTCAGTCTCATTAATGATCAGGTCTTGCTATCTGTCTATCAGTTTAAGAGTGTTTGCATTTTCCCATCCCTCAACTTCTCCCCCAAACCAAGTGGTGGAGATGTCATTTGGCTGCAACATAAAGTCAGGAATTTGGCTTAATGTTATCAATCAGGCAGTGAGGGGCTCCTGAGTGGCGCAACGGTCTAAGGCCCTGCGTCTCAGTGCTAGAGGCGTCACTACAGACACCATGGTTTGAATCCAGGCTGTATCACAACCGGCCATGATTGGGAGTCCCATAGGGCGGCGCGCATCGGCCCAGCGCCGTCAGGGTTTGGCCGGTGTAGGCCGTCATTGTAAATAAGAATTTGTTCTTATTGATTTGCCTTGTTAACTAAAGGTACAAATCTATATATATTTGTTGAGAGGACACCCATAACAGTATATTTCATCTACTATATACTATAAACTCACCTATTTTCCTTTTTTGCATATCTGAAGCAGTCTCTATAAACTTCTGCAGCTACAGTGTGGTTGTTATTAAGAAGTAAAAAGTCTAATTGTGTTTCCAATTTGTGATCCAGTTTAAATAACACACCATCTATTAATTGGGTAAGTAGTACTGTAGTTGTTTGTGGGAAGATCATTCGTGTTTTTTTTCACAATGTCAGATATTGAATATGACTTGCACACTCATCTCTTCATAACATAAATTGTTTTTTTTGCAATGAATTTACCAACTGTGGTATTTTTCACTTTTCATTCATTGCAGCTATTTCTTTAAAGCAGAAACTGTGAGGACATTTTCTGCAAAATTATAAATAGATGTAAAAGTCCCTTCAGTCACAAACGAGAAAGTCCTTATCATCATGTGGAAAGTGGATTTTACAACTATTTGTTCTTCTTTAGCGGACAGGTGTAAACATTTCTTCACAGGTGTAAACATCTCTTCACAGGTGTAAACATCTCTTCACAGGTGTAAACATTTCTTCACAGGTGTAAACATCGCTTCACAGGTGTAAACATTTCTTCACAGGTGTAAACATCTCTTCAATGCCGTTTGCTTCTCTCTCTTCTAGGAAATAAAATCCTCCATTAAGGCCCACAGAGATGAACATAGGAACAATACAAATTAAAAACGTTTTTCCCCCAACGAAACGCCCCAATTATTCAAATGCCATAGATATGGGTTTTTCAATACTGTCTTGCACCCAGGCATTTTTATTGTTTATTTTTTAAACTTGAGTTATTAAAAAATAACTTGCCTTGCATTAGGCCAAGGGTTCTCAAACTATTTTGGCCCGTGACCCCATTTTGATATCAAAACATTTTCGCAATTAAGTGTTGGTCCCATGTTTCATGAGCTGAAATAAAAGATCCCAGACATTTCCCAAAGACACAAAAAATGTATTTCTCTTAAATGTTTATATCCCTGTTAGTGAGAATTTCTCCAGCCACCTGACAGGTGTGATATATCAAGAAGTTGATTAAACCGCATGATCATTACACAGGTGCACCTTGTTCTGGGGACAATAAAAGGCCACTAATATGTGCTGTTTTGTCAGACAACACAATGCCACATATGTCTCAAGTTTTGAGGAAGCGTGCAATTGGCATGCTGACTGCAGGAATGTCCACCAGAGCTGTTTCCAGAGAATTGAATGTTAATTTTTCTACCATAAGCTGCCTCATCGTTTTAGAGAATTACGCAATACGTCCAACCGGCTGCACAACCGCAGGCTACGTGTATGGCGTCATGTGGGCGAGTGGTTTGCTGATGGATGTTTGTGATGCTCTGGATCCATGTGGATCCATGTGTATGACAGCATGTTCCAGTTCCCGCCAATATCCAGCAACTTTGCACAGCCATTGAAGAGGAGTGGGACAATATTCCACAGGCCACAATCAACAGCCGGATCAACTTTATGCGAAGGAGATGTGTCGTGCTACACATGCAAATGGTGATCACAGTAGATACTGACTGGTTTCTGATCCACGCCTCTACCTTTAAAAAAAAAAAGATATCTGAAACCAACATACACTAAATGACTAAGTATGTTGACACCTGCTCGTCGAACATCTCATTCCAAAATCATTGGCATTTATAAGGAGTTGATCCCCCCTTTGCTTCTATAACAGCCTCCACTCTTCTAGGAAGGCTTTCCACTAGATGTTGGAACATTGCTGCGGGGACTTGCTTCCATTCAGTCACAAGAGCATTAGTGAGGTCGGACACTGATGTTGGGCAATTAGGCCTGACTCGCAGTCGGCGTTCCAATTCATCCCAAAGGTGTTCGATGGAGTTCACTTAAGGGCTCTGTGTAGGATAGTCAAGTTCTTCCACACCGATCTCGACAAACAATTTCTGTATGGACCTCGATTTGTGCAAGGGTCATTGTCATGCTGAAACAGGAAAGGGCCTTCCCCAAACTGTTGCCACAAAGTTGGAAGCTCAGAATCGTCTACAATGTCATTGCATGCTTTACCATTACAATTTCCCTTCACTGATATTAAGGGGCCTAAACCATGAAAAACAGCCCCAGACCATTATTCCTCCACCAAACTTTACAGTTGGCACTATGCATTGGAGCAGGTAGTGTTCTCCTGGCATCCACCAAACACAGATTAGTCTTTTGGACTGCTAGATTCATCACTCCAGAGAACGCGTTTACACTGCTCCAGAGTCCAATGGTGGCGAGCTTTACACCACTCCAGCCGACGCATGGTGATCTTTGGCTTGTGTGTGGCTGCTCAAACATAGAAACCCATTTCATGAAGCTCCTGACCAACAGTTCTTGTGCTGATGTTGCTTCCAGAGGCAGTTTGGAACTTGGTAGTGAGTGTTGCAACTGAGGACAGACAATTTTTACTTGCGACGTGCTTCAGCACTGTCACGACTTCTGCCAAAGTCGAAGCCTCTCCTTGTTCGGGCGGTGCTCGGCGTCACCGGTCTTCTAGCCATCATTGATCCATTTTTCATTTTCCATTGGTTTTGTCTTGTCTTCCTACACACCTGGTTTCAATCCCATTCATTACCTGTTGTCTATTTAACCCTCTGTTTCCCCTCATGTCTTTGTCAGAGATGGTTTGTTGTTCAGTGTTGTTTGTATTGGTGCGCGACTGGTCCTCGTAACCACTTTGTTTTATTTTTATTCATAGTTTTGGAGTTATGTTTTGTTTACAGTCATTAAACAACTCCATTTCATTAAGTTTGATTCTCCTGCGCCTGACTTCCCTGCCACCTACACACACACGACTCTGACAAGCACTCGGCGGTCCCGTTCTGTGAGCTTGTGTCGCCTAGCACTTTGAAGCTGAGCCGTTGTTGCTCCTAGACATTTCCACTTCACAATAATAGCTCTATCAGGGCAGAAATTTGACTTGTTGGAAAGGCGGCATGCTATGACGGTGCCACGTTGAAAGTCACTGAGCTCCTCAGTAAGGCCATTCTATTGCCAGTGTTTGTCTATGGAGATTGCATGGCTGTGTGGTTGATTCTATACACCTGTCAGAAACGGGTGTGACTGAAATAGCCGAATCCACTAATTTGAAGGGGTGTCCACATACTTTTTTGTTCACTATATTTATACACTTAGTGTACAAAAGATTAAGCACAACTTCCTAATATTGAACTCCCTTTTTGATTTTAGAACTTCAAGTAGTCGGGGCATGGACTCTACAAGCTGTCAAAAGTGTTCCACAGGGATGCTGGCCCATGTTATATCTAATGCTTCCAACAGTTGTGTCAAGTTGGCTGGAAGTCCTGTGAGTGGTGGACCATTCTTGATGCACACGGGAAACTGTTGGGCGTGAAAAACCCAGCAGTGTTGCAGTTCTTGACACAAACCGGTGTGCCTGGCACCTACTACCATACCCCGTTCAAATTTTCTTTAAATTTTTTGGTGCCCATTCACCCTCTGAATGGCACACAAACACAATCAATGTCTCAATTGTCTCATGGCTTAAAAATCCTTCTTTAACCTGTCTCCTCCCTTTCATCTAGACTGATTAACGTGTTTAACAGGTGAGATCAATAAGGGATCATAGCTTTCACCTGGATTCACCTCGTCAGTCTACGTCATGAAAAGAGCAGGTGCCCTTCATGTTTTTTACACTCAGTGTATATATATTTTTGAACACATATTAAATCCCTTTTTTGGGGTAGGTATAAAACTACCTCCATACTTAGATTCCTTTTTCAAATGAGTCCCGTGACACTTGTGGGGGTTGTAGTGCAAAACGGATAAAACCATCAAGTTCGTGAGTCAAATTTTTCCATGGTGGCCATATTAGTTTGTAGGCCAAACCATTCGGACACTACAGCTGTTTCCATGAGAAGACGGATTTTCGGAATGTCTCATGGTCTGACAGACTGCTGTAGTTTGGCCACCTTCCACCGCAGATACCGAAGGCCGCCGTAGATTGAGTCGCAGCCCATGCAAAAAAACATCTCTATTTTAAACTGATGGATTTTTGATGGGGATTTTTAAAATTATGTTACTTATATTGACGCACTGGTGCATTCATATGATTTGCTTAAATGAAATGCCATTCACCCCTTGCATAATCAACTTGGGCGAATCAACTGAACCATGAGACACACTATTTTCACGCCAGTTCAATACAAAGGGATTTTCGTTTCAGGTTAGGAGAGCATTTTCACTAACCTTAACTTCATTCTCCTAACCTGCTACATAAGTTCTCTTTAACCTGCTACTAAAAAGTTAATTCAGTATCTAAGTGGAATAAAAAGTGTGTTTCTCGCTCTCAAATCTTATCCAAATGTCGACAGTAAATGAGTGTTATGTTTATAATATATGTAATGGCAGATTTTGTAGCAGGGAGCAGACCAAGACGCAGCGTAGTAAGTGTCCATGTTTTAATATAATCGACTGAACAAGACACAAGACACAAATACAAAATAACAAAGTAACCTAACCGAAAACAGTCCCGTGTGGCACAAACACTGACACAGGAAACAAACACCCACAAACCAACAGTGAAAACAGGCTACCTAAATATGGTTCCCAATCAGAGACAATGAAAAACACCTGCCTCTGATTGAGAACCATATCAGGCCAAATGACAAACCTCAACATAGAAACACATAACATAGACTGCCCACCCCAACTCACGCCCTGACCAACTAACTAAAGACAAAAACAAAGGAAATAAAGGTCAGAACGTGACAATATAGCTAACTTAGCAAGCTCACACACATTTGGAGGAAAATACAGTCTTATCTCATTGATCGAGACAGGTGAGAGTCCATCTCAAACTGCTGCATGTCATGATAAGACACCTGTCTCGATCAGTGAGAGAAGACTTGAAATAGACAAGACGGGCGGCGTACATATTGTGGGATTACTTCATGGAGCAACATTTTTATTTATTTTAATATCTGAGCATTTTCACACACACACACAAAAAAAAGACCCCTGCAACTGGACATACATTTTTATAAGAATCCTGTTTTCACAAATCAATGACAAGACAGCATCGCCAAAAGCTAAGTTTGGTCGAAACCACTGTGCTGCACCAAACAGTACCTATCCTGTAACTCCCAGTAATGAATACCAAAAATCTAGTGATCAGCAGATGATGGGAGAGATGGTCATGACGAAATTGACATTCCAAAGAAACATACAAATAGGTTCAGGGAATTCTTGTAAAGTTGAGGGATGAGTGTTGTCATGATCAAACTGCCATTCAGCTCCTCGAGTCATCTTCTGCTTGAAATCATAATGTCCAATCCAATCAAGAGGGATACAGTTCTGCACACGCAGGCAAAGGAATTCTGTTTCTCTCCAAGAATCCACTCCAGGAAGGATCCCAGTCAACACGTGGTATTGTCTTAGACAAAAAAAAGATAAAGTATACTGCATTGCACATTTTGAATGACAGTTGAACTGTTCCAGCATAACATCAACATTAGTATAGACTAGTTGAACATGCATACAGTTGAAGTCGGAAGTTTACATGCACATTAGCCAAATACATTTCAACTCAGTTTTTCACAATTCCTAACATTTAATCAGAGTAAAAATTCCCTGTCTTAGGTCAGTTAGGATCACCACTTAATTTTAAGAATGTGAAATGTCAGAATAATTTTTAGAGAGAAGGATTTATTTCAGCTTTTATTTCTTTCATCACATTCCCAGTGGGTCAGAAGTTCATATACACTCAATTAGTATTTGGTAGCGTTGCCTTAAAATTGTTTAACTTGGGTCAAACGTTTCGGGTAGCCTTTCACAAGCTTCCCACAATAAGTTGAGTGAATTTTGGCACATTCCTCCTGACAGAGCTGGTGTAACTGAGTCAGGTTTGTAGGCCTCCTTGCTCGCACAGGCTTTTTCAGTTCTGCCCACAAATGTTCTATAGGATTGAGGTCAGGGCTTTGTGATGGCAACTCCAATACCTTGACTTTGTTGTCCTTAAGCCATTTTTCCACAACTTTGGAAGTATGCTTGGGGTTATTGTCCATTTGGAAGACCCATTTGCGACCAAGCTTTAACTTCCTGACTGATGTCTTGAGATGTTGCTTCAATATATCCACATAATTGTCCTACCTCATGATGCCATCTATTTTGTGAAACGCACCAGTCCCTCCTGCAGCAAAGCACCCCTACAACATGATGCTGCCACCCCCGTTCTTCACGGTTGGGATGGTGTTCTTCGGCTTGCAATCCTCCCTCTTTATCCTCCAAACATAACGATGGGCATTATGGCCAAACAGTTCTATTTTTTTTCATCAGACCAGAGGACATTGTTTCCTCCAGCATCTTCACAAGGTCCTTTGCTCTTGTTCTGGGATTGATTTTCACTTTTCGCACCAAAGTACGTTCATCTCTAGGAGACAGAACGCATCTCCTTCCTGAGCGGTATGACGGCTGCCTGGTCCCATGGTGTTTATACTTGAGTACTATTGTTTGTACAGATGAACGTGGTACCTTCAGGCATTTGGAAATTGCTCCCAAGGATGAAACAGACTTGTGGAGGACTACAATTTTTCTTCTGAGGTCTTGGCTGATTTCTTTTGATTTTCCCATGWTGTCAAGCAAAGAGGCACTGAGTTTGAAGGTAGGCATTGAAATACATCCACAGGTACACCTCCAATTGACTCAAATTATGTCAATTAGCCTATCAGAAGCTTCTAAAGCCATCACATAATTACCTGGGATTTCCCAAGCTGTTTAAAGGCACAATCAACTTAGTGTATGTAAACTTCTGACCCACTGGAATTGTGATACAGTGAATTATAAGTGAAATAATCTGTCTGTAAACAATTGTTGGAAAAATTACTTGTGTCATGCACAAAGTAGATGACCTAACTGACTTGCCAAAACTATTGTTTGTTAACAAGGCATTTGTAGAGTGATTGAAAAACAAGTTTTAATGACTCCAACCTAAGTGTATGTAAACTTCCAACTTCAACTGTACATGTGGATAGGCAGAGATTACATTTAGAACAATATCTAGCCTAATAGAAAGAAATAAGGCATAACCCTCAACCTTTGCACAGTGACCAGACAGTATCCAGCTACAGCCATGTCTAACAGGCATGCTTAGACAAATATTTGTAAAACCATCTTATCTGTTTTTGAGATTTACAACAGTTAAATTGTTTTATTATTGTTTCTCCTCACTGTTAGCTAGTAAACTTAGCTAGTTAGCTTGCAGGATATGCATTACATGTTATTTACATCTGTTTAGAATCCTCCTACGTCATGCCTTTAATTTTGTGAATTTGAAATGCATCCACAGTCATAAACATAAACAATGTCAACCGTTGTCAATTATGTTACGTAGCTAGCAAGTAAACTTTTTACAGTTGCTTATGTTACACACGGGAGGCCTGGTGCATAGTAACAAGTTAGCAGGTGCCAGGCTAACTAGCTAGGCAATTCCATGTGCTAACCTTTGCTGGTAAACCTAGTTTTAGGTGGCTGGTTGTTTAGTAGTCATATTTACCACTAAAAAGAGACAAGGTTTTACAATCACAATACAATAAATCTCTGATTGTAAAACCTTTAGTCATAGATATGGCTACATGAAGTTGTTTAGCTAGTTACCGAACTACAGTAGCTACCTAAATTAGCAAACAGAAAAATGATTTGATTTCTCCCCACTGTAACACAATAGTATGTTATCCAGTAAAACATAATATGGGATTCAGTAGATAAACTAAAGTTGGCTTGGCGGCATACAGGAAAAATAACTTTTGGCTAGCCACCGTATTTGTCATTTGCCCTCTTGGTGAAGGCATTTGCTGTAGCTTTGTTTCGAATCCTCTTCACTTTATTCCGGTTAAAAGATGTAAGGTTGAATTTCACATGTAGCTAAAAAAAAAGCTCCATCTTAGAATTTGTGTTGATGAGAGGTATCACTTAAACCATTGTGGTCTGGTCAGATCTTTTCAGTTTTGTCCAAATCTATTGTAAATGAGGAAACACGTATTTCAGTTGTATGGAATGATTGTCAAATAGATCAATTGCTCTTTGTCACGTTCCTGACCTGTTTTCTGTTAGTTTTTGTATGTGTTAGTTGGTCAGGACGTGAGTTTGGGTGGGCAGTCTATGTTTTCTGTTTCTATGTTGGTTAACTTCTCACGAGTCACCAACCCTGATCCGGTAGCACCCTCCACCCACCCCCCACTGAGTAGCATAGCTAGCATAGCGTCACAAGTAACTTGTAGCATCTAAATATCATTAAATCACAAGTCCAAGACATCAGATGAAAGATACAGNAGAGGAGCGTGGGGCCTAGGATCGAGCCTTGGGGTACTCCCTTGGTGACAGGCAGTGGCTGAGACAGCAGATTTTCTGACTTTATACACTGCATTCTTTGAAAGAGGTAGTTAGCAAACCAGGTCAAAGACCCCAATACTCCTTAGCCGGCCCACAAGAATGGAATGGTCTACCGTATCAAAAGCTTTGGCCAAGTCAATAAAAATAGCAGCACAACATTGCTTAGAATCAAGGGCAATGGTGACATCACTGAGGACCTTTAAGGTTGCAGTGACACATCCATAACCTGAGCGGAAACCAGATTGCATACCAAAGAGAATACTATAGACATCAAGAAAGCCAATCAGTTGATTATTGACAAGTTTTTCCAACACTTTTGATAAATAGGGCAAAATAGAAATAGGCCTGTAACACTTAGGATCAGCTTGATCTCCCCCTTTAAATAAAGGAGGCTGCCTTCCAAGCAATGGGAACCTCCCCAGAAAGGAGAGACAGGTTAAAAYGMRKGYYYWWYGGRTMMSMYWMYWWYGGGSKYSKAKCRTWAAYYAYYKKYGGMRRWAAKCKWRRMYKCCKYYWMMMTTTTTMGGGMTCAAGTTTCAGGAGCTCCTTTAGCACCTCGGACTCAGTGACCACCTGCAGGGAGAAACTTTGTAGCGGGGCAGGGGAAAAAAGACGGAGAAGCATCGAGGATAGTCGTATTAGAAGGGGTGGGAGATGAGGAAATGTTGGATAGGCAAGYAGGCATGGCTGAGTCCAAAAGGAATCCTGACTTAATGAAGTGGTGATTTAAGAGCTCAGCCATGTGCCTCTTCTCAGTAACTTTGTCCAATGAGTAATAGCTCTGGCACTGCCTTTAATGTGTTAGTGCTATCCTAAAACAACAATGCTTGTGTCAGGGCAATAACCTGTGGTTACATATTCACAAATTAAATGGTTTATCTGGTTTGATAAAGAGTTTCCATTGTTTCCTTATTATAGTTAATTATTATAGTAATTAAATTGCCATATTTTCAAGTCCAACCCTCCGTAGTTAGTCCAAGCTCATTCTGTTGTCTTGGACACTTTTTGAAGTGCTTTACCACATTAAAATTAATTGAAAGACCTGTCAGTTTTAAGTTAAAGTTCTAATAKGCTGACATATGGAGTTGTTTTAACTATTTGATTTAGAATTTTAGGACCTCTTTAGTTATCAAAAAATATATAAATTGTGGATAAAATATTGAATTTTGCCTTTAGTACCAAATCCCATTGAAATGCTTTGAATGATACATTCATAAATGGCAAAAAAGACAGTCAAAAAATCATAATGATCATAATGTCATATAAAATAAAATAAAATTGTATTAGTCACATGTGCTGAATACAACATGTGTAGACCTTTCAGTGAAATGCTTACTTACAAGGGGAGTAACTACCAACAGTACAGTTTCAAAAAATACAGATAAGAATAAGAGATAAAACGTAACAAGTAATTAAAGAGCAGCAGTAAAATAACAATAGTGAGACTATATACAGGGGCGTACTGATACAGAGTCAATGTGCGTGGGCACCGGTTAGTTGAGGTAGAATGTACATGTAGGTAGGGTTATTAAAGTGACTATGCATAGATGATAGCAACAGAGTATCAGCGGTATAAAGAGGGGGAGAGGGGGGTGGGCAATGCAAATAGTCAAGGGTAGCCATTTGATTAGATGTTCAGGAGTCTTATGGCTTGGGGGTAGAAGCTGTTTAGAAGCCTGTTGGACTTAGACTTTGCGCTCCGGTACCGCTTGCCATGCGGGAGCAGAGACAACAGTCTATGACTAGGGTGGCTGGTCTTTGAAAATGTTCAGGGCCTACCTCTTCCTTTGACACTGCCTGGTATAGAGGTCCTGGATGGCAGGAAGCTTGGCCCCAGTGATGTACTGGGCCGTTCGCATTACCCTCTGTTGTGCCTCGCGGTCGGAGGCCGAGCAGTTGCCATACCAGGCAGTGATACAACCAGTCAGGATGCTCTCGATGGTGCAGCTGTAGAACCTTTTGAGGATCTGAGGACCCATGCCAAGTCTTTTCAGTCTCCTGAGGGGGAATAGGTTTTGTCGTGCCCTCTTCACAACTGTCTCGGTGTGCTTGGACCATGTTAGTTTGTTGGTGKTGTGGACACCACAGCACCAACATGAATGATATATACCCGTTGATTCTTGAACAATATAACTTCAAAGCTTCATGAGTTTAAGGCAAACCGTAGTACTCTGGTGTTGATGTTTTTAAGGTGGTTTGTTTTGATATCAATCATGTTGTGTAGCCAACGTCAAGGCCAGCCAAGTCAATAATTTATCAAACTGCCCCTCTGAGACAAGGAAGTTCTCATCATTGTGCAGCCCTTAAGACATGCTTCACAATATGTAACCAAATGATGACAATAAGGAAGTAGTGTTGTATTTATCACTGTTTGACAACTTTTGAATATTCCTTTGTCTGCGAAACATAATATTGACCTGCACAATAACTTCACTAGGCAGACTACTAAACAATAATTTTTGCATTTTCTTCGACCTCATATTTGTATGTGTTCAAATGCACTGCAATTCTGTATTTCTTTCATGACATATTTTATTTGTGAAATGGAAATTTAGGAATAAATATACCTCTAAAACATGCAACAAGTGAAGTTTAATTACATGTGTGTCACGCCCTGACCTAAGAGATCCTTCTTTATTCTCTATGTTTGGTTAGGTCAGGGTGTGACTCGGGTGGGATAATCTATGTTTTCAATTTCTTTGTTGTTTTGCCGAGTGTGGTATCCAATCAGAGTGTGGTATCCATCTGTCTATCGTTGTCTCTGATTGGGGATCATATATAAGTTGTGATTTTCCGTTTMGGTTTTGTGGGGTGTTATTTTCTGTTTAGTYTCTGTGCCTGACAGAACTGTTCACTTTCGGATTTGTTATTTTTGTTTGAGTGTTTCTTGTAATAAATATCATGAACACTTTCCACGCTGCACTTTGGTCCACTCTTCCTTCCACCGACGACGAGCGTTACAATGTGATTATCTAATAATGATTTACTGATTATCTTGCCGGACAATATTTTCCTAGAACTCTTCACACTGTCTACCTTGCATAATACCCCCAACTTACAATTTATAAATTATTCTTCATGAGGTGAATACTGGTTGAGAGAGAGTTGGCAAAGCTGTCATCAAAATACATTTGGATTTGTTTAACACTTTTTTTGGTTACTACATGATTCCATATGTGTTATTTCATATTTTTGATGTCTTCACTATTATCCTACAGTGTAGAAAATAGTAAAAATAAAGAAAAACCCCTGAATGAATAGGTGTGTCCAAACTTTTGACCGGTACTTCATATCTTTTTTGGACACATATTTAACCCCTTATATTTGTTAGCACAAAACTTTGTCCATAATATACAAGGTGCAGTAGTCAAATTTAAGGGCAAACGTTCTGTATATTTACACGGTCATGTTGATAGTCAATGATTCATGTTTTGGGTAGGGCTACTAAAAGAGACAATATAAAAAGCTACACCGTGAACTTCAACTGCATTGTCAAATGAAGGTTCAAGACTCATGAGGTAAGTTTGTGTTGCCGTTAACTGATGTTGATAGAGTTAATACAATTTGAAACCTGTGATTTTATCTTCAGTGCAAACTCCTAAAATTAAGGGACTATCAAACATTGTATTTTGATCAAAACACATTTTCCTTGATTCAGTTTTATTTAAAAATGTAATATTTGTTCATCTTACATTCATGTCATTCATGTCATTCATGCTCTAGAAGTTTCGGACAGTGGTTTCATGATGGGAGATGCTGAGGAGGATATTGCTGTTGTCGGCATTGGCTGTAATTTCCCAGGAGGTAAAACTCAGARTTTGAAACTTTTTTTTAAATAGTTAACATTTCCTGTGGCGGCAAAACTTGTCTGGTGCACTGCCTTAGGTTTCCTTAACCTTCATAGTTATACCTCATTGTAAACAAGAAACCCTCTACTTTAACAGTAACAAAAACAATTGTTTGCTGCACTTGCTTGGACCCCTAATAATGATGACAAAATAATGCCATAATCTACATCTTTAAACTGTCGTAAAAATATATATATATTTCAATACAGGAGAGGGGCTTGACAATTTCTGGAAGGTTCTGTTGGAGGGGAACAACTGTGCTTTACAGATTCCCGATGAAAGGTTTGTCTCTTCCCACTGGTATGACCCCAATGACAACAAAGTTGGAAAATCGCGCACAGATAAGGCTGCACTCATGGATGGGTATGTATCACTCCCATTTGCCTTACAATAAAATGAARGGAAAATCTATATACTCTGTCACAATTCCTCTTGCAAATAGAACAAATTKTAGAAAATATTGGAAATTAGGCAACTTTCCCATTTAGTTCCCTTTAAAGATTTCGGCAAGACGTTATTGCACTGACATTCTGAGATTGTTCTAGGAACATTAAAACATGATGTTAACCTCMMYWCRATAAGAGGATGATCACCACGTTTTTGGTCACTTTTTTGAATGGCAAAATGGGAAACACGCTGGTACGACCTGACAAGACAAGACGAACTGGCAACAGACAAACAGAACATTTATAAACACACAGCAGATCATAGGGAAAAATCGGAGACACCTGGTGGGGGGTGGAGACAAGCACAAGAGAGGTGAAACAGATCAGGGTGTGACATATAAAATGTCAGATTTTTTTTTAACCATCTAAAAATAGGTGCCCTTTTTTGCATGGCATTGGAAAACCTCCCTGGGCTTTGTGTTTGAATCTGTGTTTGAAATTCCCTGCTTGATTGAGGGACCTTACAATTATCTGTATGTGTGGGGTAAAGAGATGAGGTCAGTAAAAATAATATTAAACACTATTATTGCACACAGAGTCCATGCAACTTATTATGTGAATTAGGCAKATTTTTTACTCCTGAACTTATTTAGGCTTGCCATAACAAAGTGCTTGAATACTTATCGACTTAAGACATTTCTAAAAACATTATTCCACTTTGACATTACGGGGTATTGTGTGTGTATACCAGTCTACACCAGAGAAGGCTGACGGGAGGAGCTATAGGAGAGRGGGCTCATTGTAATGGCTGGAATGGTATAAATGGAACGGAGTCAWACATGGTTTCCATATGTTTGATATTGTTCCATTTTTTTCCATTCCAGCTATTACAATTAGTCCTCCTATAGCTCTTCGCTACAGCCTCCTCTGGTGTAGACCAGTGACACAAAATCTCAATTTAATTAATTTTAAATTCAGGATGTATCACAACAAAATAGACAAAACATCGTTTTTACAAGGGCTTGAGTGAAAGGTCTAACTAGTGTTTCCATATGGCCATACKCCTCTCCAAAGTGTACACAGTTCCTAAGTAATTTCATTGCACTTTTATGACTTCACTATCAGGTGTTTTTTTTGTTGCTCTRCTAGCTGTGCCGCTGAGGAGCTAGAGCAAGTACACTTGAAGTTGTTTTGTTTGGAACACTGCCCTGCATCCCCGCCTTTACACGATWACTGTTGTTGTTTTACGCAATCCAAAAAAGGTCCATTATCAATTGCAATCTGGGTCAGGTGGCCATAGTTTGAAAGATTGTTCTATTGCCAACATGACTAGCTAAATTATAAAATATGATACTTGAAAATCTATCTCAAACCCTCTCTTTGGTTCTGAGACACAGAGGCACAAACTTTAGAGAGACACTCTCCAGCCCAGCAGAGGCTACCATCCCCCGGTTTCCCACCTCTGCCCTTGGAAACTCTGTTGCTAGGGGCAACGCTCTCCTGACCTGTGCCATGTGACCTGGCCAGCTAATCAGTGGCCTAGCCAGGGTCAGGAGAATCACCAACACAATCTTTTCCCACCTTTATTTAACCAGGTAGGCTAGTTGAGAACAAGTTCTCATTTACAACTGCGACCTGGCCAAGATAAAGCATAGCAATTCGGCACATACAACAACACAGAGTTACACATGGAATAAACAAAACATAGTCAATAATAGAGTAGAACAAAAGAAAACAAAAGGTCTATGTACAGTGAGTGCAAATGAGGTAAGATAAGGGAGTTAAGGCAATAAATAGGCCATGGTGGTGAAGTAATTACAATATAGCAATTAAACACTGGAATGGTAGATGTGCAGAGGATGAATGTGCAAGTAGAGATACTGGGGTGCAAAGGAGCAAGATAAATAAATAAATACAGTATGAGGTAGGTAGATAGATGGGCTGTTTACAGATAGGCTATGTACAGGTGCAGTGATCTCTGAACTCTTTAGTTGCATTTTGGAGCCCAAGTTGAGCACAGGCTCTGCAAACCCCTGGCTTCACACCAACTCATCATCTGGACCTTTCTTCCTGCTCCACCCGGGACCTCCTACCTGTGTGCTATTGCGTCACTGAACATACAACCACTAACTTTATCACTACAACACTTCCACCTAGTCCATTTCCTGTTTGCTGTGTGTGTGTGTGTGCCTTTCTTGAGGGTGGCTATAAAGTGTGAATTGCCGGGACAGTTGCACCTAGATCTGAACCCGGCACCTCTATCGGAAACCACCACATGTTGCCGCTCTTTTTCAACCATCTTACAGTGTTTTGCTTTCGCGAGGTAATTCAGAGATGCAGATTGTAATTTTGATGTGAATAGAATGGAGTCAATGAGGGAATTCAGATGCCTGATCCGCTCAACTTTTCTTCTCAATACAACAAACAGGCTCATTCTGTTCAGGACAACTCAGGGTATAATGCCATGTCGTCTTGTAACTACATCAAACATAGTGATTATAAACGTTGACTCTGTATATTACAGTTATGATATGGAAATGCACATTTGGACTCACTAGTGTTTGACTTGCTTGCATGACAATGAGGTATTTATTACAGTCCTCAGCGTCTTATCTTTCAAAATACATTGGGTCCTTGTAATTTACAGCATTTCTGTCACTCAGACAACAAAACAGTAGCAAAAGTTGCCCAATTAGCGTAAGGGATGGGGCACTTCTTGTCGAGTGTGGTGCTCCAGTTCAGAACGGCTGTCAGTCAAAACCCATACAGAGCTGTGAAGAGCAGAGCCAGAGCTCTGCCGTCATGTATAGCATGTTACTGAACAGTAAACTAACGTAGCAGGCATAAATAAACACCTGAAACTGGATCACCCACATTCTGCACTTAACGAGAATAAAACAAACTGTCAGGGGAGGTTCTCTTCTGCACTGTTCAACCAATCCAGTAAATGTGGAGGAGGAGTTTAGATGGAGTGTCGCCTCGTTAACTTCTGAAAGAGGAAGTCGTGTCACAAGCTCTCTTTCCAATTCCCCTGAAATTGGAACATCCGGTTATTAACGACCCAGCAGAGGCTACTGTACTGACACTGCGTTCCAATTTAGGCGATTATCAGTGTCCAAATCTGCCATTTTCAACCCGTGTACTGTACGAGTGTAAAGGGCTATGAAATCATTGAAAAAAAATATTTGAAAATAGATGCAGTACAATAAATTGTTTGTTTATGTTCTTGTTTGTAAACAACTGTTTGCGTGGTGGTTTATAATAGGTTGAGGCATTTATACCTTATATTCTTCAAAAATCAAGAATTTAAATGAGCATTGAACAGATGATCAGATCCCAGATTGCAAATTGGTCTAAATGCATGCTGTCATTACCGTTCAGCCTACTACCTAGCTACGCCCTTACAAAAWAAAGACTGAGGTTTTGAAACTGCAGTAAAAGTGCAGTAACTGCAGTTGAATGTGGTATTTTGGACGCAGTAATTGCATAATAACTGCAGGTGTACTATAGTTATACTGAACTGCCAGTTAGACTGCACTCTGACTTCAATCKTTTTTCATAAAGCCACCTCTGATTCTATACACCATAAGAAGATATATTTGATATTTCTCTCACAGAGGGCACTTTCACTAGTCATCATTAACTTTAGCTACAGTAGCAACAGCTATAGACAGGAGTCAACCACAAATGCATGAATATTGATGACTGAAGGTGCATACCTCATCAATTCTTAGGCTTCAAAACYGAGGAAAATCTAGAAATTCACAAAAGTTGATTTTAATCTGTCAACAAKAAAAYAAATMGTGCAATATTGTCGTTGCTCTGCGATCACACAGATTTAAGAAAAGGTCATTTTCAGTCTGACTGTTAATCTTTTATGTTATGTTCTAATTCTCAGAGTATTACTACCTGATATAATGTCAACGTTATACATTACCCTCTRTCCCTCAGTGGCATGAATAAGTATATTTCATATTCTCAGAACCCAAAAGTTATATCCTCTGTTTACTGAAATACACAATACCTCAGGTACACTCCTAGAGAAAAAGGTGCCATCTAGAACCTTAAACGGTTCTTCAGCTGTACCCATAGGAGAACCCTTTGAATGATTATTTTTGGTTCCATGTAGAACCCCTTTTCCACAAATGGTTTCATTTTACATGGAACCTAAAAGGGCTRTCCTATGGGGACAGTTGAAGAACCCTTTTGGAACWGTTTTTTCTAAGAGTGTGAGGTACAACATTGCTGACAGTTGTTTGCTTGGAGTTCCCCTTTMAATTATTTATCATTTTGCAGGTTTAATGAGTTTGATCACAAATTCTTTGGCATCACTGAAACTGAAGTGGAACAAATGGACCCCCAGCAAAAACTCCTTCTTCAGTGTGCYTACAGGGCTCTGGAGAATGCTGGGATGCCAATGGAGAAGGCCAGTGGGACCAAAACAGGAGTGTTTATAGGTAAAGTGGATAATAATGTGTTATTTTAYGGTGTTTTCGCAGCCAGTGTCCCATAAAAGGATCTTATGGTATGGCTTGTTCAGAAGTGCGTTCACTGATTTTTCAATTTTGTCAAATTATCCTGCTTTCTCCTACAAAGACAGCAATGTGAATGCAAGGACGATTTGGACTACAGAAATGTTGGGCACTAATAATGACAAAAACCTCCCAGAAACTACCCCAACTATCCCAAAAAGCTACTCCAAAATACCCCAGACCATCCCAAAATACCTCTAATGGCAACAAAATACTCCAAGCAACACCAAACTACCCCAGAATACCAGAAACTACGGCCACAAGATAACACAGTTGTGCGTGAAATTTAGACATCCTTCGACGAGTTTTATCTCATTTTATAAAATAAAATGCCTTAATCAAATATATGCAATTGATTCTCCATCGTAATGGCGCTTTGGTCTCCTTTTCTTGAAAATACAGAGAGTGCGGAAGTGCTGCCCCACTCCTCTGAACTAAAAATACATTACATTTTTGCCTAGTAGTAGTAACTGAAACATGGATACTGGCTGTAGGACTATAACTCGCACATGTGGCCTAATATAATAGTATGTCTTGCAGTTAAATTATATATCAAATATGAATTTTGTCTCATATATGATTTCTTTCAGCATCTTGAGAGAATGGGAAAGCACGGTTAGGGACTGTGCAAACATGCTGTCTTTGTCAGGGACATAAAAGCTGACAGTAGGCTATTTCAACCACATAAAATATGCATCCAAGACGAACTGAAATCTTATCAGATTCATGTTGGACTGTTTTTCACAGCTTTCCAAACCGGTTAAACTGATGTCCTTTTGACATTTTGCAGGAAATATCTTTCCACTGTTTTAGAGTTATTGCCTTGCTATTTCTCCCCGGTCCCTACAAGTCCTTGCTCTGAGAGCAGAAATGGAAGAGAAAACCTTTGCCCACCCAGAAATGGAAGAGAAAACCTTTAAACCACTCAGAAATGGAAGATTAATTGAACTAATTTAAGTTTGTGACAAGTGTAGTGTAGAGAATCATTGTACAATCTAACCCGCTGTGACATATCTTTTCAATAACCAAAAATATAATATTTTCAGCTGTTTTGAAGCTGGTGTATAAAACCAAAAGTAAAATATGCAAAAACGAAACATCATAACAGGAAGCATAGAAATAGCACACATAGAACAGATCTACCGTATCTTAGACTTCCTTTCAATTAGAATGACAGATCTATAACTCACATTGCTATGTGAATTTAGTGGTCCCCAAAAAGTGACATATTGCCGCTTTAAAGTGGTTTAGATGGTACAATGATTCTCTACCCTATACTTGCTGGTTTTGTCACAAACTGAAATTAGGCGAATTATAATATTAGCAACCAGGAAAACGGCAGAGCGATTTCCGCATAGTGCATCTTTAAGAGATACAGCACTGTTTACGCCAAGGTTTTATTGAAATGATTAGGAGCATCTGACACTCTGCAAATGTCTGGTGTCTAGTAAAGCAGGGGGTCAGGCTCTGGCAACGGAAATAGATAAAGGGGACATTTGACAGGTTAAAGAAGGATTTTTAAGCCTTGAGACAAATTTGGCACATATGCGTAATCCATGTCTTTCAGAGGGCAAATGGGTAAGACAAAAAATGTAAGTGAACTGGATATGGTAGCATTTACCCTAGCCCTTACCCTAATCATAAGTATGTTGTACAGTGTAACAATTAGTAATTACAATACTTGTTACACTGTACTTACAGGAATAATGACATAGTTATAAAGACATTGTAATGTAAGCAAATTGGCTATTTATTATTTAATAATTTCGGTATTATTGTCTATTTAATTTTGACTGCATTGGTCCTCCATTGAAAGAAAGCCCACACACAATAAAATGTCAGTTGTGTATTATTTTCAATAATGTGTGCCTYTTTTCATTCAAGGGCTTATGAACAGAGATTATGAACAATCTGCTGCATTTATGAACCCAAATTTAATCAACCACTGCACCGGCACCGGACTATCTATGAGTATAGCAGCCAACAGAATCTCATACATCTTCAACTTCACTGGACCCTCTCTCTCCATTGACTGTGCCTGCTCTTCATCCCTTGTTGCTCTTCATTTAGCTTGTCAAGCCATAAAACAAGGTGTGTAATGTATCACATTTACCTACGTTTTACAATGCATGCAACATTTTGTCAAYATGTAATCTTACACACTGACTGAATTCACTACAACAACAAAAAAATCTAAAATCCGAAATATTTTACAAAGCCCTTTTTACGCAGCTCTGTCAAAGTGCCCTGAAGAGCAAAGCAGAAGCAAAAGCATGGTGGCTCTCATCACAAAATAWAATCTGACAGATTTGTATACTGTATGCTTTCGCTTCTCAGGTGACTGCGAGATGGCTCTTTGTGGTGGRGTCAATTGTATCATACAGCCACTAGTCTTTGTCGCTCTCAGCAAAGCAAAGATGATTTCACCAGAAGGCACCAGCAAACCWTTCTCCAGCAGAGCAGATGGCTATGGCAGAGGAGAGGGTTGTGGGATTATTCTTCTGAAGCCACTAAAAAAAGTAAATTATTTTCTGTTTCACTGTCACAAAATTGCTCTCACTTTGACTTTTTTTTTTAACCTTACACACTGATTTATATTTGACACAGGCTCTCAAGGAGKATGACCATGTGTGGGGCATCATAAGCAACACTGCTGTAAACCAAGATGGCCACACAGTCACTCCAATTACCAAGCCYTCCATGGTCCAGCAAGAGGAGCTGCTGCGCGGAATCTATTCAGAGTCTGACCTGTTATCGGTCCAGTACATAGAGGCTCATGGGACTGGAACTCCAGTGGGGGATCCCATAGAAGCAGSKAGCATCTCCAAAGTCATTGCCAAAGCCAGACCTCCAGGTTCAGAGACACTCCTCATCGGCTCTGTGAAAGGCAACATTGGACACACTGAATCTGCAGCTGGAGTGGCAGGGCTAATCAAGGTACTCCTAATGATGAAACATGAAACCTTTGTCCCTTCCCTGTTCTACTCTGAGGACAGTGCCAGTATAGATGCTAAATCCTTGAATGTAAAAGTTCCCACTAAAGCAGAAAAGTGGGGCAACGCAGGCTCTGTTGAACGGGTTGCAGGGATCAATAATTTTGGTTTTGGAGGAACAAATGCACATGTGATTGTCAAACAACACAAGCAGTCAAATGTTCCTCAAAAAAGTGGTAGGAAATCACACAATTGTTTTGTCCTCTCTGCCAGTTCTGAGAAGTCTATGAGTATGATGWTGGAGGACACAATTCAACAGATAGACAGAGACAACAAAGGGGATCTAGAAGCTCTTGCATACACATCTGCATGTAGAAGAAGCCACTTGAAACATCGATATCGGAAAGCATTCAGAACTCTCTCTCTGGCTGATCTAAAAGATCAACTCAAGTCTGCCATGAACAAGGTAACAACGCCATCTTACTCAGATCCCAGGCTAGTATTTGTCTTCTGTGGGAACGGTGTAACCTATCAAGGCATGTGCCAGCAGCTCCTGAAACATGAGCCTGTGTTCAGAGAGAAGATCAGCCAAATTGAGAAGCTTTTCCAAAAGTTCAATAACATGAGTATCATAGAGAGACTTGAGAGTGAATCAGAGAGTAAGGATCTTTCAAAACCAGATGTTGTCCAGCCCCTCCTCTTTGCCATTCAGGTTGGCATAGCCAGTCTCTTCAAGCACTGGGGCATCAAACCTGATGCCATTCTTGGCCACTCTGTAGGAGAGGTTGCTGCTGCCCACTGCTCTGGTCTGTTGTCCCTTGAGGATGCAGTGAAGGTGATCTACTTCCGCAGTACTCTGCAGAATAAGGTCACAGGAGGGAAAATGCTTGTGGTCAGTAACATGGTCGTATCAGAGGTCTTGAACCTCCTTCCCTCCTACTCAAATAYGYTTTCCTTGGCTGCCTTCAACAGCCCACAGTCCTGCACGCTCTCAGGTGATGCAGAGGCTATAGACYGTCTCCATCGAAAGCTGAGCAGCTCAGTCAAGAGTAAGAATCTGTTCCTCCGTGTTCTGGATGTCCCTGCTGCATACCACAGCCAGATGATGGATCCCATCCTGTCTCAACTAGAGGACAGTATTGGCTCTTTACAGGTCAATGATGTTGAGGCAGAATTGTTCTCCACAGTGACAGGAAAGGAGGTAGAGCAACCAGACTTCAGCACAGGCAAATACTGGGCCAGGAACATWCGAGAMCCAGTTTCATTTGAACAGGCAGTGAGATCAMRAYCCAAAGAGAAAAAMAARGTAGTCTTTGTGGAGATTGGCCCGAGAAGAGCTCTACAAAGAAACATCCAGGAGACTCTSGGAAATGACACCATAGTTCTGTCCTCAGTGCAGCCAGATAAAGATCARGAGACAATGCTGAATACTGTGTCCAAACTGTTTGAGTTGGGGGTTCAGGTYGACTGGGATCAGTTCTACAGAGGRRGTGAGGCTTCKCCAACACCTTTCCCAAGGTATCAGTTTGATTCTACTCAGAGAGATGTTATCATTGCTGCATCAAAGGTGCATCATACATCAGCTAATCATCCTGTGRTAASTCATACAGCTAGCGATAGCAATACCTTCAGTTGTGATCTGTCTTCTGACTCAGTATCCTACCTGCATGAGCATAAACACAATGGTGTTMCCATAATCCCTGGTGCCTTCTATACTGAGTTGGGTTTGGCTGCCTTCATGGCCAGTGCCAAACCAAAGGTTCCACTCAACACACTGCAAGTCAGTATCAGTTTTCAGAGTCCCTATGTTTTCACACAGAATGCACCAGAGATTAAAGTYCAACTTGAACSAGCAGTGGATGAGACCCATTTTAAGATATATTCTCCCTCCACAAACCATGCATCAGGTACAATAACGTGCAAGCGAGGACAGCTAGCTGAAGAGCAGAACATTTRGCTAAGCMCGATCTACAAAAGATGCAATTCAGTGTTGAGTTCTGAAAAGTTCTACACTGAAATTGCTCTGGGTGGGTTTCAGTATGGCACTGTTTTCCAGAACACGGGGGATGTACACTATGGTGAAGAGTTTAAGGAGGCTTTTTCAGTTGTCACAGTTCCAGAGGAATTGCTGTCTCAGTTGCATGAATACTGCATTCACCCTGTAGTGTTAGACTTCCTGATGCAACTTGCTCCTGTTACAGTAGCATATAGATCCTCTTCAAGGCCCGGGTTTCCTGTCAAAATAGGCAGCTTGACAGTGTTTGAACCCCTGCAAGAGGAAATGATTGTGTATCTGAAAGCAATTGATGAAGGTGTTGATCACTATGAAGTATGTGGTTGCTTTACAGACAAAGAGGGAAGAGTTTTGGTTGAGCTTAAGCATGTGATGATTAAATATCTTGGGAGCCACTCTCATGTTGTTGAAGAATACTTTTTCCACAATGACTTCAATGTTGTCTGTGAGGATATCAATTCCTCTAATGCCAGTGAGGCACCAAAGGCCTTGGTCTTTTCTGACCAGGTAGAACTTCCAAAAGCCATGCAACCACACTTAAGTTCACAGTCTAGATACATCTCCTTCACACAATCTAAGGAGGTCTTGAGCCATGGATTTCCTACACTCCTGGCAAACCTTAATATCACAGATCTCAACAAACACTTTCAGGAGGTCTTATTTGTGTGGGGTCYGGAAGATGTTACGTCACTGAGAACTGAGTATGTTCTGGAGAATATGGTAAGCTGCTGTGAGATGTTCAGGAAAATTGTCCTGGCACTGAGGGCCATGCAATTTKCAAATTCCATCAGAGTAATAACCTACCAGTCAGCGGAGAACACAGTGGGCCARATCAGCGCAGGCTTTGTCCTGTCAGGCATGACTAGATCGTGTGCTGCAGAAATGGAAAASRTTTCCWTCCAGCTGATTGACATCAARTCTGTCTCTACAGAGGACATCAGAGCTCTGTCTCAGGTCTTAAAGTCATACCCTTGCAAAAGATACCCAGAGTTGGTTGTGAAAGGTGGGCTGATTTTGAAACCTGATATTGTACATACTCCCATTGGAAACATTGAGAGCACTGAGGGAAGGATTTTCTCTTCAATGTCTGAGCCATGCATCTTTCAGACAAATGACCCCTGCAGAATGACTAGCTTGTCTGCCATTCCCTGTGATGTTGACGATACWAACATCCATGAGAAATCAGTTGAGATTCAGCTCAGTAAGATAGCTGTTCATTCCTCAGACTATTGTCCTGTCAGTGTCTCTGACCTGAACTATGGTCAGACAATGTACTGGAACAATCACACATCTCAGAACCACCAGCTCCTGGTTCTTGACTTCAGTGGTACTGTCACAGCTGTAGGGAAAAATGTGAACAAACTGAAAGTGGGAGACCATGTAGTATCATGTTATCCCATTGCTGCATCTTCTAAGATTGTGATTCCTGAAGCAGCATGCTACAAGACAAAGAGGCTCACATTTCTGAAAGAGGCTCCTTGTGTCTCCTACTTTGTTCTGGCATGGGAAATACTGCACAGACTGTTACCTAGAGTCAAACAACAGAGAAGGTTGAGCATCATCWCCTCTGTTCCTGACTCTAGTCTGCTGAAGGTCTTAATCCAAACAGCAAACAAATCAGGATGGAAGGCCATTGTAGGGACACCGTGCAATYGGATGTTTGTTGATGCAATTCTCCTCCTTCCACCATTTGATAKATCTCTGTTGGCAGAAGTCAGCAATTGTCCTGATGTCAGACATGTTGTCATTGTCTGTGAATCCCAGTCCCACTGCTTGCTTGAACAGAGMGCTTTCCAGAATGTTAAGGATAGTGTTCACATACAGACTCTTCAGATGTCCAGCARCTTACAAAAGGGATCACTCATTGCCAAGAGGCCACACATTTKTCGTTGGCTCKAYTCCATGKATTTMGACAGGATWTCATTTTCTCTAGASACRTCTACCTTTCAGAGAATGTCATCCGGTAGCATTGACTTCCTGTCTGTTGAGGAATCTGAGTCGTACTTCAGRTCAAAGACCCTGTCTGTTGTGGCYCTGGGTAAAGATGATTCCAYYGGCACACTGTCRAACATTCAGTTGCTGCCTAAACCAACCRCGCTTTTCCAGAAGAAGTCTGTYTACATTGTCACAGGTGGTCTCTCTGGGCTGGGGTTCGAAACAGTGAAGTTCCTTTCGAAGAAAGGTGGAGAGTACATCGTCATACTCTCCAGAAGTAGCCCCACACCAGACATACAGCAGGAGATAGTCATTCTGGAAAGACAATGGAGTGCCCGTATTATATGGATGGGATGTGATGTATCTGTCTCTGAGCATGTGCTCAGAGTGATTGGTCTCATTGGTCAGAAGTTTCCCTCTTGTCCAATCAAAGGGGTGTTTCACAGTGCAGTCGTCCTGCATGATGGGTTGATTGAAAARCTTGACAAATCCCACTTTGAGAAAGTCCTAAAGCCCAAGGTGAATGGAGCTCTGAATCTGCACCACGCCACAAAACACTGCAAGTTAGACTACTTTGTGTGCTACTCTTCCATCMCTTCTTTCCTTGGCAATGCCTCACAAACAAACTATGCAGCAGCTAATTCATTCCTGGACTACTTCTGTCAGTATAGACGGAATATTGGCCTATCTGGGCAATCCATCAACTGGGGAGCTTTGAACCTTGGTCTCCTGCTTAACAAGGATCATTTACACAGGTTTCTGGAGASAAGGGGATTGATGGTGATGGATGTTACAGAGATTCATGAGAGTTTGGAACAATGCCTCTTGCTAAACAAACCCCAACAGGTTGTATGTAGGTTTCACATCAAGAACATGATGAGCAATGTCCTCTCTCAAAATGCATCATTGACCATGCGTATGTCTGCATTAGTGGATGAGGCAGTGCAAAAAGTACAATTCCAAAAGTCACAGTCTGAACATACTTCTGTGCCATCCTCCCCAAGTGAATACATCAAGTCTGTACTCAGTCAAACAATTGGTGTTGACAAGAATGAGTTAGATGACGATTCTCCTCTCTCTGCCTTAGGAATTGACTCAATGCTAGCCATGACCCTACAGAACCTCATCTTTCAGGATAGGGGTGTGAATGTGCCTCTGGTTACATTGCTGGACCCCAATGGGACACTGTCTACATTGGTATCAATGCTGATGGAGAATACTGAGGGTGAATCTCAGAATGATGATCAGAAAGAGGACATGACAGATGACATGTTGACAAGACTATAGAGATTCCAATTGAACATTTATAATTGAAAATAAATATGTAGATATCAGATTTTCCCATCATATTTACATGTTTGATCAGACAAGATTCAGAAACATTACACATATCATTATTCGATATATTTGAAACAATGATTAGTGTGAGACCGTTAATTCCCTTCGGCATTACCTGCATCCTCACAAAACATTGTAACAAAGGTAAATGTGTTGTGAATTATCACTAAATGTGAAAGGAGTTCAATGTTCTGACTGCTGCGATGAAAAACTGTTTTTAAAACGTTCAGTTMTGGGGGTCAATTACCTGTAGCTTCTACCAGAGGGGAGGGGCTGAAAGAGGTAGTTGCCTGGATGGAAGGGGTCATTGAGGATTTTTTTGCTGCACGTTTGGAGGTGCGCTTGGTGTACACAGAGCTTACACCAGTCTATGGCTATCTCTGTGTTTTTRTTTTGTAGGTGTTGAGCATTAGGTCGTTGTCCTTACATCACATCACTGCCCGAGTCACTTCACGGCGGCACTGCGTTTCATTGTTTTCTGTGATGAGGCCGACTATGGTGCTGTCATCAGCATATTTTAAGATCTTAACTGAGGTCTGCTGAGATGTAAACTGGTTTGTGAAAAGGGAGAAGAGCAGGGGGGACAGCACGCAGCCCTGTGGTGCACCAGTACTGAGGGTCAGAGGGTGAGATGGCAGATTGTTTACCTTGACAGTCTGTTTCTGTTCCTCAGGAGGTCCAGTATCTAGTGACACATAGCTGGGTTGATGTTCATGTCATGCAGCGTAGTGAATCGTTTGTGGGAATTGATGGTATTGAATGCCAATCTAAAGTCTATGAACAAGATGCGTGCGTAGGTGTTAGGTGTATCCAGGCGTCGCAATGTGTGGTGGAGTGCCAGGATGACGGCATCTTCGACTGACCTACTAGCTCTGTAGGCAAACCTGAGTTGATCCGTCAATGGGGATGTGAATGATTGTAGGTAGGCCAGGACTAGGCGTTCAAATGTTTTCATGGCCACAGAAGTCAGGTTGACAGGTCTGAAGTGATTGAGGCAGGTTGTCTATGCGCTTGTTTCCTCAAACTGCTCATAAAACTCATTAAGCTTGTCTCTGGGAGGTAACGGTCCTCTTTTGAAGGGGTGGGTTGTTTTTTTGTAATTTGTCTTCTACTGTAAGCATTTCCAGACTGATCTGGAGTCATTGGCAGTGAATTGTGCTTCCAATTGTTTTGTGTGGTTTGTGTTGTTCTTCCTTGCAGAGCGCAAACTTGGTTTATTTATATTTTTCTTGATCTCCATTGATGTATGGCAGAGTTATTTTTCCCTAACATAGTAAAGCTAGTTATTTTCCTTACATAGTAAAGCTAGTTATTTTCATAGTAAGCGAGTTATTTTCCTTACATAGTAAAGCTAGTTATTTCCCTTACATAGTAAATCTAGTTATTTTCATAGTAAGCTTGTTATTTTCTTTACATAGTAAAGCCAGTTATTTTCCTACAGAGTAAATTTAGTTATTTCATAGTAAAGCTGGGTATTTTCCTTGCATAGTAAAGCTAGTTATTTTCCCGACATAGTAAAGCTAGTTATTTTCCCGACTAAGTAAAGCTAGTTATTTTCATAGTAAAGCTAGTTATTTTCCCTGCATAGTAAAGCTAGTTATTTTCCCTGCATAGTAAAGCTAGTTATTTCCCTGCATAGTAAAGCTGTTTATTTTCTTACATAGTAAAGCTGTTATGTTTATAGTAAAGCTAGTTATTTTCTCTTACATAGAAACTAGTTATTTCATAGTAAAGCTAGTTATTTTCCCGACATAGTAAAGCTAGTTATTTTTCATAGTAAAGCTAGTTATTTTCCCGACATAGTAAAGCCAGTTATTTTCCTGACATAGTAAAGCTAGGTTTTTCCCGACATAGTAAAGCTAGTTATTTTCATAGTACAGCTAGTTATTTTCCCTTTATAGTAAAGCTAGTTATTTTCCTTACTATAGTAAAGCTAGTTATTTTCCCTTTATAGTAAAGCTAGTTATTTTCCTTACATAGTAAGCTAGTTATGTTCATAGTAAAGCTAGTTATTTTTCCTTACATAGTAAAGCTAGTTATTTTCATAGTTAAGCTAGTTATTTTCCCGACATAGTAAAGCTGTTATTTTCCCGTAGTAAAAAGCTAGTTATTTGAGAATCAGGGCTTGCTGTTGCCGTATGATGCAACGATTTTGTGGAGAAATTCGGCGCATGTGACAAACCAATTTGATTTGATACCCGCTCTACACAGAACCGGATGCATGACGTCACAGTGTCTGTGCACTCATCGAGTGTGGTACAATTGTACATTCAAAACAGCCTTTCAGAGATTCGACGGAATCTTTGGAATATATTTGAACCGTTTTGGACTTTAGTTTGATAGTTTTGAGTTTTTGTTATACATTGGAATGAGGAGCAGCATCACATGGTCAGATTCTCAAAGGGAGCTCTGGGAATGCATGGTAAGCAGATGAGATTGAACTGTAGCAGTGGTCTAGAATTGTATCTTCTCTTGTGGGGCATGTCACCAGTTGTTCATAGTTAGGTAACTCGTAGACAGGTTGGTGTGGTTAAAATCACAGCACAATTGTGTTGGAGTCGGGTGAGATTTCCACTGTGGAAATGTGATGTGCTAGTTAGCTGATGGTAGCTGGCGTTAGCTTGCGGTGGGATGTAAACACCGGTTAGCACAATTGTCGCAAATTCCCTTGGTAGAATGGTCTGCAATTTATAGTTAGGAATTCAAGGTCAGGGGAGCATTGTTGATGTAGTATTGTACACCAGCGCTGATTAATTTGTATTCAGACACAAACCGCCTTGTGATTTTAGAGAACTTGACTGAGCTGTCGGATGGTAAAATCCAGGGGGGATACGGCCGAGTCTGTAACAGATTGATCCAGACATGTCTTGGTCAGTCACATGGCGGAGCATTCCCTGGATACAGCCGAGTCTGCGAACAGATTGATCCAGACATGTCTTGGTCAGACACATGATTCTCTGGAATCTCTCATAGTTTAGATCAAAAGCAGAAGTTCATTCTATTCCTGAGTGAACGGCAGGCAGAAGGTGGCCCGGAGGAGACATATCCTGAACCTAGAGAGTATATCGGCTCGCCTTCCATGTCTGGGTGTATTCCCACCTGTAGCAGTGACTGCCCAGGTATGTTTTTAGTCAGTAATCCCACAGGTAAAGAAAGACTCCATACTATTTCTCCCTGATGTTTAGTAGCTCCAAACGACTATATTTATGTAAACATAACGACTATATTTGTGTAAACATAACGACTATATTTGTGTAATCATAACTACTATATTTGTGTAAACATAACGACTATATTTGTGTAAACATAATGACTATATTTCTGTAATAATATTTGTTCAAGGTGTTATGCAATATTTGGGCAATATTACAAAATCTACTTTTTATTTTAGAATGTTTTTTTTCTTTTTTTTCTTATGTTTATTTGTTAGGATATTACTTTATTCACATGTACTAATCTGTACTGTATTTCTTTTGTAAAATGTAAAATAAAATTATTTCAAATGAACCAGTTTAAAGTCACTTTTAACTTTTAATTAATTTATGAGTTAACATTGCTCTTGTTGTTAGTGGTTCAAGCAGCAAAGATGGGTGAAACCCTATTGTACTTGATTATTATTTGCCGATTTGGTTAAAGAAAAAGGTCATTCCAGTGAGATGGTCAGGCTTAGGAGGTTGCAACCTTGCATGATGGTAAAAGGCCTACTGACCAATATCAGGTTCAGGAGAGAAGCAGGGGGAACCAACAGGCTCAGTCGAAGTAAAGAAGATCCAACTCCTTGACAGTGTAGATGAGAGAATGTGCAGAGACCTCCGTTTGTCTACTTACAATACTGCTGAGGACATGTTCAGGGTGCTTGAGAACAGGTATGGAAACAAGTCTACAATTGCCTTGGAGATAATTGAGGATCTGGAGAAAATTCCTGCTTTAAGAGCAAATCAGCCAAYGAAAGTTATCGACATGATCCAAACTATAGAGAAGGCACTCATAGAAAGCAAGTTTACCCTGACAACACTCAAGCGAGATTGGCTTGTCTTTCATGGTTAA
>NW_019942585.1:492551-494304 GCF_002910315.2 Salvelinus sp. IW2-2015 | reverse complement strand
GAGGAAAGAGAGCTGGAGATCATAAGGAAAGGCCTCACCTACATCAAAGCAGATGCTCACAGTGATGAACCCCACTGGGACACAAAATACCCCTGGATTCAAGATCCAAGTTCCCTTCCTGACAACAGGAGTGGGGTGGAAGCCACCTTCTTGAGAACAGAAAAGCAACTCAAAAAAGAGCCAGAGTGGAGAATAGCATACACAGCTCAAGTCCATGAAATGGTGGAGAGAAGAGCAGCGAAGAAACTCACCAAAGAGCTCATTGCCAGCTGGAAGGGGCCAGTATGGTATGTCAGCCACTTGGTGGRGGCACACCCGCACTCTCTCACAACACCTGTGCGACTGGTATGGAACAGCAGCCAGAAGTTTAGAGGGGTCAGCATGAATGACCTTCTGCTGAAAGGGCCTGATGTCCTCAATCCCATCCGAGCAGTACTACTCAGGTTCAGGAGAGGCGTCCATGCTGCCCTCGGCGACATTAAGAAAATGTACAATTCTGTGTGGTTGGAAGACCTGGAGATGCACCTCCACAGATWTCTCTGGAGAGACACTGAGGAGGGAGAGATTGAAGAGTATGCGATCACCAGAGTCAACATTGGCGATCGACCAGCAGGGTGCATTGCGCAATTGGCTATGAGAGAGACAGGCAAACTGCCCATGTTTACTCACCTGGAGGCGGAARGTAGG
Organism: Salvelinus sp. IW2-2015; assembly: GCF_002910315.2. Classification (NCBI taxonomy): domain Eukaryota; kingdom Metazoa; phylum Chordata; class Actinopteri; order Salmoniformes; family Salmonidae; genus Salvelinus; species Salvelinus sp. IW2-2015. The sequence continues at coordinate 493,617 of NW_019942585.1, read as the reverse complement.
ATCCTTGAAGAGGATACCTATGTCGATGACATCCTGACTTCCCATAATGACTTGCAAAAGCTGGACCAGAACACCAAAAGGGTTGAAGAGATCCTGAAGGCAGGCGGCTTCGTCCTCAAGCCCTGGGTCCGGTCAGATCAAAGTGGGAAGCAGGTGATCGTACCAGGAGAACAAGGAGCYCAGTCAAGCACAGCACTCATTCTCCCAAACCAAATGAGGGAAGGAGACAATAAAGCCCTTAGAGTTGGATACCTTGTTGAGGAGGATAAACTGTACCTCATGACTTCAATCAATTTCTCAAAGAGGAAAAATAAAATGAGAGTCGGCCAAAATCTCCTTGATGAAGAGGTGAGAGGGAAAACTCCAAACCCACTGACGAGAAGAGAACTGCTGAGCCAGGTAGCTAGCCTGTATGACTCAATAGGCCTCGTCACACCTGCCAAACAAAAGGGSGCCATTCTTGTCAGAAAGGTGTTTCAGGAAGCTGGAGGCAAAACTCTGACCCAAGACACTTGGGCCAAACCTTTGTCTGAAAATTTGAGGGAAGAAGCCATCCAATTCTTTGAGGAATACACACGTCTTGTCCAAATCACCTTTCACAGAAGCCTCACACCAGTCAACTGGATTGGAAAACCTTGGGCAATAACATTCTCTGATGGAAGTGACAAGAGCTATGGAGCCGTAGTGTACTTAAGATGGGAGACCCAGCAAGGCATCAAAGTCAGACTGGTTGAATCCAATGCAAAGCTCACACCATTGGACCAAAAGGGAGAACCAGTAAAAGCTGAAATCTGCGGTGCTGTCTATGCAGCACGACTTCGAAAGTACGTTGAAAAGCACAGTCGAATAGAAATTGAACGATGGCTCCATCTACTGGACAGTCAAACTGTGTCGGGAGCAATCCAGAGAGACAGCTATGGATATCAAACTTTCTTTGCGAATAGAGTTGGAGAGATCCAGAAATCCACATCCGTAGAAGACTGGTGGTGGATCCCAGGAGGCCTGAACAGTGCTGACATCATAACAAGAGGGGCAGCCCCAGAAGACCTCCAGGAAGATTCCATGT
>NW_019942585.1:477733-488230 GCF_002910315.2 Salvelinus sp. IW2-2015 | reverse complement strand
GGTTTCACACAAGCACGCAAGATGTTCACACAAGTTCCAGAAGGACAAGCATCTCTGCAGCACTCCACCAATCAGGCCTTGGTAGAGTGGCCAGATAGAAGCCAATCCTCAGTAAAAGGCACATGACAGCCCACTTGGAGTATGCCAAAAGGCACCTAAAGACTCTCAGACCATGAGAAACCAGATTCTCTGGTCTGATGAAACCAAGACTGAACTCTTTGGCCTGAATGCCAAGCGTCATGTCTGGAGGAAACCTGGCACCATCCCTACAGTGAAGCATGGTGGTGTCAGAATCATGCTGTGGGGATGTTTTTCAGTAGCATGAACTGGTAGACTAGTCAAGATCGAGGCAAAGATGAACAAAGAAAAGTACAAAGAGATTATTGATGAAAACCTGCTCCAGAGCACCCAGAACCTCTGACCGAGGCGAAGGTTCACCTTCCAACAGGACAACGACCCTGAGCACACAGCCAAGACAACGCAGGAGTGGCTTCGGGGCAAGTCTCTGAATGTCCTTGAGTGGCCAAGCTAAAGCCCGGACTTAAACCCGATCGAACATCTCTGGGGAGACTGGAAAATAGCTTAAGAGTATCTGCAGAGAAGAATGGGAGGAACTCCCCAAATACAGGTGTGCCAAGCTTGTAGCGTCATACCCAAGAAGACTTGAGGCTGTAATCGCTGCCAAAGGTGCTTCAACAAAGTACTGAGCAAAGAGGCTTATGAATACTTATGTAAATGTTATATTTCCCTTAAAAATATATATTATCAACAAAAAAAAACTAGTTTTGCTTTGTCATTATGGGGTACTGTGTGTAGATTGATGAGGGGAACACAACTATTTAATCAATTTTAGAATAAGGGTGTAACGTAATATGACTTGGTGGTGCACATTTAGCCTGTTTAAGAGAAATGTCATCATCGATATTGTAATAGCTTTTATTGTTTGCTTATAAGTCCCCTTTATTTATCCTACGATTCTGACTTGGTGTACAGGGAGAATACTGTAAGAACGCCCCACGTTATGAATTCTGTCGCTGTACATTTCAAGTGCTGAACAAATAGTTATATTGACTACGTCCGTCCTCTCTCGCTCATTAATGTCTTAATCGAAATTACGGATTGTCTCTTATCTCCCCGTCCTCCCCCTATGCCATAACTTGTACATCTCAATTGTCAGTAGAAACCACATTTGTTTAAAAAAAGTCAGCCATATCAGCTATGTTTTTTTTTTAAAGGCAGTAAATGAGGCTGAATGAACTGTTTCACTTCCAGACAAGGCTCCGCTGATAGCCAGGTGTAGCCGTGGTAAGGTGTTGGAACTGCTGTTGTTGGGACTCTGCTGTTGGGACAGCTTTATGTAGGCCCTAACAGTTTGTGGGCACCGTTATAGTGCAAATAATGTACTGTGAGCGGACCAAGTAGTTTGGCGTCACTAAAGCGGAAACGTGGAATAAACGAGTCAACTCCTCCAGAGATAGTTTCCCCCCTTCCCTATCTGCTGGTTCCCTATTCTCTCTTGTAGGGGAAAGAGAATATCTCATTAGTGCTTAATTGCCTCTGGTTACCTTGTCTCACATGCATTGTTGGGCTACTATCTGTGAGCCCAGCCTGCCCTCTGGTGGTCCTTCCACTGTACTGTTTAGTGTTGTGTAGTGGCCAGTGCTTAATTTGTAAATCGGGAGGTCCCGGGAACACATAGTGAGCACAAGAAGGGGGAGGGTATCAGCGGGGCTCTGAAGTACTGGAATACATAGTGAGCGCGACAAGGTACTGGAACACATTGAGAGAAACTGTCAAATACAAAGTAAGAGCGCAGCAGACCGAGTAAACAGTGAAGTAGCCTACTGTCTATGGTGGTGAAACGGACAGCACTCTCCAAGTAACCCTACTAATTATATGGTGTGTAAACGCGACTAGCACTCCCAAGTAGTCTCTACTGTCTATGGTGGTGAAACGACAGCACCTCTCAAGTAGCCTACTGTCTATGGTGGTGGAATACGACCCGCACTCTCCATAGTAGCCTAACTGTCTAATGGTGGTGAAAACGGGAACAGCAACCCTCAATAGCCTACTGTCCCTATGGTGGTCTGAAACAGACAGCACTCTCCCAAGTTAGCCTAAGCTATCTTAGTGTGTGAAAACGGACAGCACTCGCCAAAGGTGCCTGATGTTAATTCAAAGCAAAATTTTCGAAGTCACTGCATTATACCCACAATTGAGCATAAGCTGCCGGGGCTTGAAACAAGTCCTGAATTTACTTATAGGCTACATATTCGAATGTAGTGCAACATTTTTAGACAATCACTGCCTAGAAAACACCCCGCCATATTGCATATGCACACACACTCAGCTGTTGGAGCTTACAAGACCCACATTTCATACTTAACTTTCAGATGATCGATTTACCAGCTAGAACAAATATCACAACTATAACTTAAAATAAACTCAATGTAGGCTACAGCAGAACACACATATAAGCGAATATAAAAGGCCTCCTGCCTATGCGTGATTTAATATGAACCACATATTCAGATTACAAACTTGTTTCTGCACCTTGAAGGTAAAAAAAAAAAAACTAAAAAAACAATCCTATCTTAGTTTTCAAAACCTCCCACAATGCCTCTCCCCATGTCAAGTCCATTTAACTCCTGAGAGTCAACTTCTTGCTGAAAGCCATGAGTGGAGCTGAGGCTGTGACCTTTAGCCTTCTAAGGATGTTCTGAAGACACTGGCTGTAGTGTCTATTGTTTTTTTCATTTTGAGGGTTAACTATAACATGGGTATCCTCTCTAGCCTTGTTTACAAGGCTTGCTGCCACCAAATGCACCTTGGTTSGGGCATGTTCAAAAACCTTTTCTCTGACGGCTCTTTGTTGTTGTTGCATTACGTCTGAGGCATAGGATGTTCATTTACTGTACATTCCACCCACTATTTTGCTAGTTTAATCCCTCCAGTCGTTACCCACCGGCCCTCCGAATAACCTCTATGTACAGATAAGAGAGCAGGTCTGGAATCAGTGTGGCAGGATAGGATGATTACACAGAAGGATCACCGTGCTTTTACATGATGGTCTTTCTGGGGAGTGAGAAATAACGAGGAGGCAACTTTTTATTTCAATTTTTTTTTATTTAACCTTTATTTAACCAGGTAGGCTAGTTGAAAACAAGTTCTCATTTACAACTGTGACCTGGCCAAGATAAAGCAAAGCAGTGCGACACAAACAACAACACAGAGTTACACATGGAATAAACAAACACAGTCAATAATACAATCGAAAAAGTCTATATACAATGTGTGCAAATGAGGTAAGATAAGGGAGGTAAGGCAATAAATAAGCCATAGTGGCGAAATAATTACAATATAGCAATTAAACACTGGAGTGATAGATGTGCAAGTAAAGATACTGGGGTGCAAAGTAGCAAAATAAATCAAATAAATAACAGTATGGGGATGAGGTAGTTGGATGCTGGTTGCTATGTACAGGTGCAGTGAACTGTGAGTTGCTCTGACAGCTGTTGCTTAAAACTAGTGAGGGAGATATGAGTCTCCAGCTTCAGTGATTTTTGCAGTTCGTTCCAGTCATTGTCAGCAGAGAACTGGAAGGAAAGGRGGCTAAASGTGTTGGCTTTGGGGGTGACTAGTGAAATATATCTGCTGGAGCGTGTGCTACGGGTGGGTGTTGCTATGGTGACCAGTGAGATGAGATAAGGCGGGGCTTTACCTAGCAAAGACTTATAGATGACCTGGAGTCAGTGGGTTTGGCGACGAATYTGAAGCGAGGGCCAGCCAACAAGAGCATACAGGTCGCAGTGGTGGGTAGTATATGGGGCTTTGGTGACAAAACGGACGGCACTGTGATAGACTGCATCCAGTTTGCTGAGGAGTCAGTTTTATGAGAGTATGTTTGGCAGCATGAGTGAAGGATGCTTTGTTGCGACTTTTGACTGAAAAATATATCTATCTCACACGCAAATAATTATCTTCTTATTCTATGTGTGTGCTTAACTCTGATCTCTTATGTCAATATTCCCTATGTGTGTGCTCTTTTCGTGGAATGGTCGAACCTATTTTGCGCGCCTCCGGTAGTTCTTGCCTCCCTACTAATATACTTTAGATCAATTACTTCAACCAGTTTTACTTTTAGGTCTTACTGTTAGATCTTAGTATGTTAGATTGGCTAATGTATATTGGCCAATTTAACGTTTAGGTCTCAACATTAGATAGTTTCCATTGGTAGTGCGTGCAGATACCTTCGTGCCATTCCAGAAAATCTATGCTCTTTTTGCTATCTCTTAACCTCTGTGTTTTTCCTTTCCTGAAACTTTATCTATAGAGGTGTCTTTCGATCGGACATTAAGTCTCATCCGTATACAACTATAAGCTATTTTCCAGGGGTCGTAAATCCCTAGTCAGCAGCCAATTTTTCTGTTGTTGCTTGTTCTTTTGACGTTAATATCTCGTATCTCACTCCGCTATATTAGGTTTCCCTTCTCTCTTCTTTAGTTTATATAGGTAGTGTAGTGTCCACTGATAGTCTTGGTGTCACTGATACCTCGTGTCATTTACGGACCTTCTAATATATTCTCTAATATTCTTTAGTTTAGTTTGGTACTGCAGATACCCGGTGTCATCACGGACCCCCTTCTACTGCTTCCTAGGTGGCTCTACACCCAATTCCTACCTTCCATTTGCATAGAATACTTCATTCCCTTTAAAACTTTTCTCTACACAAAATTCTAAAGATAGGTCACCGGGTAAGAATGCCCTACTACGGGAATTTAAAATCAACCCCTAAACTACACAAAAACAATCAAATATATTTCTGAATGTAGCCCAAGCGTCAATTCCCCTAATTTTGAATAAAGCTTTACTGACCTTCACGTAGACTGGGAAAGCAATGTAGGTTGGATCTCGTCACACCTCTGTCGTGTACAGTTCACCCACTGGCCTGAAATAAACCCTCAATTCAGAGGTCAGGTCTTTGTCTCACGGATCCTGGATCCGCCCGTGCACAGTTCTCAGCAGTTCCTTGGGACGACAGAGGCAGGTATTGAGATCCGGCTCGAAGGACCAATTGATAAGATAATTTTGTTTCCCCTGGTTTATAACCCAATTCAAATATATTACTCAGTCTGCAAACCGGAATTTGTAAGATTCTGGTTGAATGAAACAGACGGAGGCCCAGCTAAATAGTCAAAAAGGTTTATTCACGGAACGTTCTAAAATCAGGAATACAAAACAATTCATTTTATACTGACTTCTCACGCCCACACATTCACACAACCATACGACACACACACACACACACACACACACACACACACACACATACACATGTCTGCTACCCAGCCGCCAGAGAATTAGTGACCTTGTCCTTGAGACATACACCCTGTTCTTCTCCCAAATCTCTAGTCAGGTCGGCACCAAGCTCAGACAGTCTGTGTTTATAATACTATAAAGACATATTGTCCTTACCCTAATTCTGACTAGACTACACATTTATTGATTATGATGTTATACATTCTAATCACTTCCATACAATTACATGTTTCAGGGCGGAATATTCTAATCATTCAATTAACCGATAATTCTCACCTAACATATTGTCTCTAGAAAAATCATTTAAACCAGGTGAGGTCACCGCATGTGTGGGAGGTGGAACTAAAGGGTTAACTAAGCGTATTGAGCAGGGCTAGAGGCTCTACAGTGAAATAAGGCAATAATTACTAACCAAAACAGCAATGGACAAGGCATATTGCATTAGGGAGCATGCTAGCCAGTGATCATAGGGGTCCAGTGAGTGGCTCAGGCGGCCCGGAGACACGGCGATTCAGGCAGCTAGCGGGCCGGGCTGGCAAGCTAGCAGAAGGGTCTTAGAGGGACGTCGCGATGGAAAAAGTCAGTTGTAGCTCCTTCGTGCTGTAACGTCGGCGACCAGTCGTCGTGTGGTGGTGAAAGGGCCAGGCCAATTGGCAAAATAGATATAGTGAGGCCTCCCGGGTGGCGCAGTGGTCTAGGGCACTGCATCGCAGTGCTAACTGCGCCACCAGAGTCTCTGGGTTCGCGCCCAGGCTCTGTCGCAGCCGGCCGCGACCGGGAGGTCCGTGGGGCGACGCACAATTGGGCTAGCGTCGTCTGGGTTAGGGAGGGTTTGGCCGGTAGGGACTATCCTTGTCTCATCGCGCTCCAGCGACTCCTGTGGCGGGCCGGGCGCAGTGCGCGCTAACCAAGGGGGCCAGGTACACGGTGTTTCCTCCGACACATTGGTGCGGCTGGCTTCCGGTTTGGAGGCGCGCTGTGTTAAGAAGCAGTGCGGCTTGGTTGGGTTGTGCTTCGGAGGACGCATGGCTTTCGACCTTCGTCTCTCCCGAGCCCGTACGGGAGTTGTAGCGATGAGACTAGATAGTAATTACTAGCGATTGGATACCACAAAAAGGGGGGAGAAAATGGGATAAAATTTTATTWAAAAAAAATWAAWAATAGATATAGTGGCCAAAGAATTGTCCGATGGGCCTCTTAAGCTAACAGTCCGATATGCTCTAGACGTCGCAATGGAGGAGCCAGTTGAAAAAAAAACTCGGTCGAATTACGACGGTAGTCCAGTCGTGATGGGTCAGCGGGGGTCCAGGCCAATTGGCAAAATAGGTATTGTTGCCCAAGGAGTGGCTGACGGACCTATTCGGCTAGCCGGAAGATGGGCTTAGCAAAGGCTAGCTCCAGGCTAGTTGGTTCTTGCTTCGGGACAGAGATGTTAGCCAGGAGTGGCCACTCGGATAGCAGCTAGCTAGCTGCGATAATCCAGGTGAAGAYGTTCAGAGCTTGCGGTAGGAATCCGGAGATGTGGAGAATAATAAGTCAGATTTGCTCTGGTTTGACTCGCACTGTGCAGACTGGCGAGAGTTGTCCGGGCTAAAGGTAGCTGATGACCGCTAGCAGTGGCTAGCTGACTACTAGCTAGTAGCTAGTTAGCTGGCTAGCTTCTGTTGGGGGGTTCTGGTTCAAAGTACAGAAAATAGCAGATCCATACCACATTGGGTGAGGCGGATTGCAGGAGAGTATGTTGAGGTTAAGAAAAATATTTTTGAAATATATGCAATGAAAAAATATATAAAAAGATATATACACGATTTATACACGGGACACGAAAAGACGAAGACAAAAGACGTCTGACTGCTACACCATCTTGGATGAAGACTTCATTTAATGCTTATCATTTTTATTAGAATGTRTACAGTGAGAACAGTGAAAGAATTAATAAGAGAGGTACCGGATCCGGGCAAATAGGTGTCGGAACAAACAAAGTAAAATCWGAGAGATGCCAGTTCCTGTTCCGGCAGGATCCATCTCAAATTAAGCACTGGTGGTGGCGTTGCTGGCATCCACAAAAATAAATAAAAATGTGTTTACCCCATCAAGATTTACATGTTAACATCACATTTGAGGTCTTTAAAGAAACTTAGATTTTTTTTGTGAACTGTCTTGGTTTTCTCTTGTATGATAACAATACTAATAAAAAAGTATATTGAATACTTGATTCTACTAAGCTAACATATGGAATTGTTTTAAGATGGTCATGCCTTGGATAATTTAGCTATTTTGATTTTATAACAAAAAAATATATAAAAATGATTTGAATTTGGCCCTACAGCTAAAATGAATTCTGATTGGCTGGACCTGGCTCCCCATGGCTGCGTCCCTACCCAGTCATGTGAAATCCATAGATTAGGGCCTAATAAATGTATTTCAATTGACTGATTTCCTTACATGAACTGTAACTTAATAAAATCATTGCATGTATGGTTTATATTTCTGTTCAGTGTTTATCAGGCAGAATAATTTTTCCTCCTTTTCTTTTATTATGGTAAAAAGTAGACATTTCAAATATGGTGATTTGGTTTTTACAAATAAAATACACTATATATACAAAGTTATGTGAACACCCCTTCTCAAATTAGTGGATTCGTCTATTTCAGCCGTTGCCGACAGGTGTATGAAATCGAGCACACAGCCAAGCAATCTCCATAYACATACATTGGCACATGTCAAATTTCTGCCCTGGTCAACTGTAAGTGATGTTATTGTGAAGTGGAAAAGTACAGGTGCAACAACGGKTCAGACGCTAAGTGGTAGGCCACACAAGCTCACAGATCGGGACCGCCGAGTGCTGAAGCGTGTAGCCTGTAAAAATCATCTGTCCTCAGTTGAAACACTCACTAACCAGTTCCAAACTGCCTCTGGAAGCAACGTCAGGACAAGAACTGTTCATTGGGAGCTTCATGAAATGGGTTTCCATGTGCAATGCCAAGTGTCGACTGGAGTGGCATAAAACTCGCTGCCATTGGACTCTGGAGCAGTGGAAACGCGTTCTCTGGAGTGATGAATCAAGCTTCACCATCTGGCATTCCAATGGATGAATCTAGGTTGGCGGACGCCAGAAGAACGCTACCTGCCCCAATGCATAATGCCAACTGAAAACTTTGGTGGAGGAGGAATAATGGTCTGGGTCTGTTTTTCAAGGTTCGGGCTAGGCCCGTTAGTTCTAGTGAAGGGAAATCTTAACGCTACAGCATACAATTACATTCTAGTCGATTCTGTGCTTCCAACTTTGTGGCAACAGTTTGGGGAAGGCCCTTTCCTGTTTCAGTATGACAATGCCCCCGTGCACAAAGCAAGGTCGGTGTGGAAGAACTTGACTGACCTGCACAGAGCCCTGACCTCAACCTAATCAAACACCTTTGGGATGAATTGGAACGCAGACTGCAAGCCAGGCCTAATCGCCCAACATCAGTGCCATATCTCACAAATGCTCGTGGCTGAATGGAATGATTTTGGAATGAGATGTTCAACAAGCAGGTGTCCACATACTTTTGTTCATGTATTATAGTTTGTTAGGAAATGTGTCTTTCAATCTTTCCGAGTATCATGGTACACGTTAGATCATCCTAAAGTAGGGTGTAACGCTACTTTCATCCCATGTTATTCCTGGTTATTCTGGTTGTGTTCAATAACATGTGTAGTGTGGAGCAGATGAAGAAGCAATGGATGTCAAATATTCCAAGACTGAGGATTGGGGAATGGAATGGCAAAAGTCGAGTAGAGGTTTAGTGATATACAAAATATTTATGCCCATGTGTTTAATAAACTATTAAATACATTTTRTTTGCAAACTGTCCAAATCTGATCACTTTTATAATTTACAGTATCCAACAAAATATAAATACAAAAAGAAAATACACACTTATTATCATGCTGATGTGAATATATTTTAATTCTCTATCATGAGACAAATAGGCCATTTAGGGAAATGACATCATGCTGAAGAGATCCCTTGGTAGTTGCAAGTTTTGTAGAAAACATTCAGATTATGTTTTTTCGTTAGAATATTTTTGTTGTTGAAAATAGAACAGTAGAATTCCAATATGAAATGTTAATACCCTTAATGTTAGAGTAATTCATTATTGATGTGCAATATCACATGACTATATGTACTGTATTTAAAAATCAATACCACATGACTATATGTACTATTTAAAAATCAATATCAACCATATCTTCCATCTCATCAAATGACATCTCAATGAAAACCATACACCGTATTTCTGAGCTATTCAATCCCATGATACAGAAAGCATCCGGCAGCTTAGCTCCCATAGTTTCTGCGCCGTGACATCATCTGAAGCAGACCGTGAGCAGTTGGCTGGTGCACAGTCCCTGTGGGCAAACAGAGAAGATGCCCATGTCTCTAACACAGTTTACTAGAAAATACTATATACAATAATATTAAACAAGGGAAAATGTAATCTCTACTCATTTATTAATGAAGCTGGAATAATCTAATTCGTAGATGTATTCTTTCAAAACGAAATATATATATATTATATATATATACACAGTTGAAGTCGGAAGTTTACATAAACTGATTTTAAATGTATTTGGAAAAGGTGTTTCACAATTCCTGACATTTAATTGTTGTAAAAATTCCCTGTATTAGGTCAGTTAAAATCATCATTTGATTTTAAGAATGTGAAATGTCAGAATAATAGTAGAGAGAATGATTTATTTCAGCTTTTATTTCCTTCATCACATTAATTAAATTAATACAAAAATATCTCATTTCACATAAGTATTCACAACTCTGGGTTGTACATTAGAATCATACTTGGGCAGACGATTACAGCTGTAACTCTTCCTGAACTGCATTGTTGTTTAAGGGCTTATAAGTACGCGATTTCATGGTACGGTTTACACTTGTTGTATTCCGCACATGTGACAGAATGAAGTTGATTTGAGTCTTTCTGGGTAAGTCAAGTGTTGGTTCACCTGTTCCACACTGTTCACTGTAATATCCACACACCTGTTTCATCTGTTCACCTGTAATATCCACCACTCTCTGTTTCCATCTGTTCACCTGTAATATCCACCACCCTGTTTCCATCTGTTCACCTGTATAATATCCACACCTCCTGTTTCCATCTGTTCACCTGTAATATCCACCAC
>NW_019942585.1:470737-473474 GCF_002910315.2 Salvelinus sp. IW2-2015 | reverse complement strand
CCCAGGGCGTTTCAGAAGTTTACATACACTCAATTAGTATTGGTAGCATTGCCTTAAAATTGTTTAACTTGGGTCAAACGTTTCGGGTAGCTTTCCATAAGCTTCCCACAATAAGTTGGGTGAATTTTGGCCCATTCCTCCTGACAGAACTGGTTAACTGTGTCAGGTTTGTAGGCCTCCTTGCTCGCACACGCTTTTTCAGTTCTGCCCACACATTTTCTATAGGATTGAGGTCAGGGCTTTGTGATGGCCACTCCAATACCTTGACTTTGTTGTCCTTAAGCCATTTTGCCACAACTTTGGAAGTATGCTTGGGTCATTGTCCATTTGGAAGACCCAGTTGCGACCAAGCTTTAACTTCCTGACTGATGTCTTGAGATGTTGCTTCAATATATCCACATAATTGTCCTACCTCATGATGCCATCTATTTTGTGAAATGCACCAGTCCCTCCTGCAGCAAAGCACCCCAACAACATGATGCTGCCACCCCCGTGCTTCACGTTTGGATGGTGTTCTTCGGCGTGCAATCCTCCCCCTTTTTCCTCCAAACATAACAATGGTCATTATGGCCAAACAGTTCTATTTATTTCATCAGACCAGAGGACATTTCTCCAAAAAGTACGATCTTTGTCCCCATGTGCAGTTGCAAACCGTAGTCTGGCTTTTTTATGGCAGTTGTGGAGCAGGCTTCTTCCTTGCTGAGCGGCCTTTCAGGTTATGTCGATATAGGACTCGTTTTACTGTGGATATAGATACTTTTGTACCCATTTCCTCCAGCATCTTCACAAGGTCCTTAGCTGTTGTTTTTGGATTGATTTAAAACTTTTCGTACCAAAGAACGTTAATCTCTAGGAGACAGAATACGTCTCCTTTCTGAGCGGTATGACGGCTGCGTGGTCCCATGGTGTTATACTTGCGTACTATTGTTTGTACAGATGAACGTTGTACCTTCAGGCGTTTGGAAATTGCACCCAAGATGAACCAGACTTTTTTCTGAGGTCTTGGCTGATTTCTTTAGATTTTCCCATGATTTCAAGCAAAGAGGCACTGAGTTTGAAGGTAGGCCTTGAAATACATCCACAGGTACACCTCCAATTGACTCAAATTATGTCAATTACACTATCAGACGCTTCTAAAGCCATGACATATTTTCTGGAATTTTCCAAGATGTTTAAAGGCACAGTCAACTTAGTGTATGTAAACTTCTGACCCACTGGAATTGTGATTTAAGTGATTAATCCGTCTGTAAACAATTTTTTGCAAAATGTTTTGGGTCATGCACAAAGTAGATGTCCTAACCGTCTTGCCAAAACTATTGTTTGAACAAGAAATTTGTGGAGTGGTTGAAAAACGAGTATTAATGACTCCAACCTAAGTGTATGTAAACTTCCGACTTCAACTGTGTGCTGAATCTCTCTCTGTTTCCATCTGTTCACCTGTAATATCCACCACTCTCTGTTTCCATCTGTTCACCTGTAACATCCACCACCCTGTTTCCATCTGTTCACCTGTAACATCCACCACCCTGTTTCCACCTGTTCACCTGTAATATCCACCACTCTGTTTCCATCTGTTCACCTGTAATATCCACCACCCTGTTTCCATCTGTTCACCTGTAATATCCACCACCCTGTTTCCATCTGTTCACCTGTAACATCCACCACTCTCTGTTTCCAGTTCAGGGGCCACAGCACAGTAGATAGTGGTCTGAGCTCCCTGGACTGATGTCTTAATGAAGGGACTGATCATCTTCATGATAGCTGCCTGAGGTGCGTTCAGGTGCCGCCACAGATCAGTCTGAACGACGCCAGGGTGGAGGGAGTATGCGGTCACAGCCGTACCTGAGAGAGGGGATAAAATGAGGACGTAAATACAACAAATGTCAGAGATTCCACTAATGGCAAGATAAACATCTACAGTATAAGCCTCAGAAGTAGTGGACAAACACAAACCTTGTAGCCTCTTGGCCAGGGAACGGGTGAAGAGGACGTTAGCTAGCTTGCTCTGGCTGTACGCTTTCTTCTTGTCATAGCCCTTCTCACTGTTGATGTCGTCCAGGTTGATGGTACCCCAGAAGTGAGCCAAAGAGGATACATTGATGATCCTGGCCGGGGTCGACCTTTTGATCAGGTCAATCAATAAGTGGGTCAACAGGAAGTGACCTAAGAGACGAGATAGGGGGCTTTGGAAGCTTTTGATTGGTAGATTTGAGGTTGATTCCTTGTACTTGATTTATGCATTTGAACTGTGATTGTGCAAAGAGCATGTTCTGGTAACGGTCTTGTTCGATTCAGTGGGTTAGTTAGTATCACTTGAGATGAATGACCTTTCACATAACTCTCCTCCCACATAACATCTCTTCCACAAAGCTTTAAAAAAAAAGTGTTGACTGAAACTAGATGGCCCTACAGTACATGGAAAGCACTGTTCGGTTTAACTCTAGTAAATTATCAACAATGGAGAACAGTACGTACAAGTCTGGACATGCTTGAATTAAATGCTGCGTGGTCAGTGTAAGAACATTTCCAAGAAAAATACACAACGCAGAGGACTAAAGGTCAAGAGAAGTCTAACGGTCAATAGGGAATTATTAATGGAAATAGTTTGTTTTCAGTTCAACATCTGTTTAAAATCTGTGTAGGAAAGTCAGTCCTGGACCCATAGCTACGTGTGCCACGTTTTCATCGGTCTGAATCGTTTTTACATTGAGCCTGGAGACGGATTCTTATAATTTGG
>NW_019942585.1:467462-470376 GCF_002910315.2 Salvelinus sp. IW2-2015 | reverse complement strand
CCATCTACCATCTACTTCCAAACATGATTTGTCCTCTTTGAATAAACCCATTTTCCTCCCCCTGATTTGCCTTGGGGTCTGTGTTATTGAAGAGTAACATCAACTGCTAACATCTGGAACCTTCCTCCTTGGATGTGCGCCACATGCAATCATCCATGTGGTTAGTCAGTAGTGGGTAAGGCCAGAGTCATCAATCATTTAGTGTATTTCTGTCATAACAAAACCAAATCTCTAAGGGAAGCATTGAGCTTCATGTCCAGCTGTCCACAAGGAAGTAAACAGATAAATAAGCACTTCCTTATAGGAATGGCTACTAGTCACTGGTCAATAATCAATAATATGTGGTATGTCTGTGCCTTTTAGATTTTAGCATCATGTGATGCCTGGCCAAAGAGGAACTTTGCTTCTCTTCCCTGTGCTATGTAGCTTCACTTACCCATGTGGTTGACACCAATCTGCATTTCAAATCCATCAGCTGTTTTCCCYTACGGACACATCATGACGCCAGCATTGTTGATGAGGATGTTGAGTTTAGTCTCTTCTACAGAAATATTATAAAATGTCAAAATGTTGACAGGAGTGCCAATTAATCAATTACTGTGTCAATGAAGTTGCGATATAATCAAGTCTCAGTTTGTAAAGTGTGTTTGAGGTTTGACTATGGTGGAATAAAATACGGTATGGAGATATCATGGGGATGAACTAAGCAACAACCATGACTCATGTCCTCTGACCCTTGTTGATGGTCTCTGCAAACTCCCGGATGGACTTGGTGTTTGACAAATCAAGCTTCTTGATGACAACATTTTGGCTGCCAGAGCCTTGTATGACTTCTTTCAGGGCTCCCTCAGCTTTCTCCATGTCTCTGCAGGCCATGATGATTCTAGCCCCTGTAAAGAAATTGTGGAAAATAAATTACCATCCAAGAAAWTAATTCCAGCCCAATCCAAATTCAACTCAGGATGTCAATCATAGTTACTTTTCAGGAGGATATTGGACAGAGCCTTCATAGCTGCATACAATATTTAATTTAAAGGATTCCACATTATGTGGGTGATAAATTGCCAGCAGCAACCCCGGTACCTGTCTGGCACCACCTGCTAAGTASGATACCTGTTGATATACTACTACAGTTTGTGTGTTGTGTTATCATTGGACTACATAGTAGCATTAGCACATTGATGAGAACATATTAAAGCCCAGCTGTAACACAACTCATTCTACAAATAGAAAACTATGATCAGTTCAATCAGTTCATTGGTAGATCCAGCTTCCTACCCCACACAGTGGCCCTTACCAAACAGCCACCTGGTCCATGTTGGTCTTCTCACTCATGGACTTATAGTGTAGTATGTCATTTTTAGTTMGTGTTTATAGTATACATACTGTACGTGGATTGTGATTCTGAGGTCCAMATATATATTTTTTGTCTGTATATCAGTTTATTGAGGCAGTATATCCTACTTAACGCTTCTTCCTGATTCGGCTCACACCGAGGCTCGAATGTGGCACACGTGAGGGCCCTCCCGAAGCGTCTTGCAATTCGGCTACACTTCAGGCTGGGGATTAAGTTTAACACATCCCCATGTGGTACAGCAGCACCATTTKATTTAGTCAAATTCCTGTACATCCGGGCCTCCCGGGTGGCGCAGTGGTCTAGAGCACTGCATCGCAGCGCTAGCTGTGCCACCAGAGATTCTGGGTTCGAGCCCAGGCTCTGTCGCAGCCGGCCGCGACCGGGAGGTCCGTGGGGAACACATCCCCATACGCTAGGATCCACACGACACGAAGCCACGCAACTCGCATTTTTTAACAGCTGATCTTAGGCATGTCAAATTCTGTAAAACATTCCACCCGTGAAGCCAGGGCCGCACCGCATACGGGGTGTGGAGGAAAGCCCCGGGTGGCGCAGGGGTGCAGTGCTCCATTAGCAGTCGGACGGACGCATCGCAAGCGCTTATTGTGCGTGTGCCTAGTCGGGCGCCCACACTGCACGGCAAGATTGTATCTGTTCGCTGGGTGTGTCCCGCCAGAGGCAGTCCAGGCCGCTCCTGTCGTGGTGCTCGGCCGCGATCGCCGCGGATCGGAGGTCGTGGGGAGGACGCACAATTGGCCGTAGGTGTCGTCTGGGTTAGGGAGGGTTTTGGCCGGTAGGCGATATCTTGTTCGTCGCGCACTATCAGGACTCTCGTTGGCGGGCCGTGCGCAGTGCGGCGCTAACCCAAGGTCGCCAGGTAGCACGGTGCGTTATCCTTCCGACACATTGGGGCGGCTGGTTCGGGGTTGGATGCGCGCTGTGTTTACAGGAAAGCAGTGCGGCTTGGATTGGGTTGTGTTTCGGAGAACGCATGGCTCTACGACCTTCGTCTCTCCCGAGCGCCATACGGGAGTTGACGATGACAAACAAGATAGTATTCCAGATCAAGGTGTTTTGACTGCTTGGCTTCGCTGAGATCAGGTGTTTTACTGCTTTGGCTTCCCTAAGTACACGAGAAAGCATTTTGAGAATTAGGCAAGGAGAGGGATTTGACGGAATCAATGATAAGACTAATGTGAGGAAAGAGCCAAAGACCTAATTCACAGGTATGGGAGAGACATCGTTCATATGTGCCGTATGGTAACATCATCATGGCTTTAGTATCACTTGTAGATCACTACCTCTCTTTGGCCAGGTCCAGCGCTGTCTTCTTTGCCAATACCAGTGTTGGCTCCAGTATGAGCACTGTTTGTTGTCATCAAGCTCGGGCTGCGGATGACCATGTTTCTCCGGAAGAGATTTCTAAGAGATTGATTGGATATATTGACATGACATGGGGGGGGGGGGCTGTGCCAAGCAAAGTGTGGCATAAAGAGATAAATAATTTATACACCACACCTCCCCAAGCATAAAACTGATAATTTAATGACCTCTGTT
>NW_019942585.1:462318-467437 GCF_002910315.2 Salvelinus sp. IW2-2015 | reverse complement strand
GTTTGTACTGTCATTTATATTGAACACCCCCCCCCTCTCATTGAATTAACTCAAAATAATGTTTATAACAATAACTGTAGCGACCCTGTGTTTTAATAAACGTGGATATTCATTTTGCCACTTCAGCATGCTGTTGTGGTACAGTCGATGCCACGCAGGGCTATGGGCCAGAAGGTTGAGGTTTCTCTGACAACCACAGACAAGCTCAGTCTCCCTGCCTGTTTCATTACTTCACTATCAGATCCAGCTGCAGACAATGATCAGCTAGGGTGAAATCAGATTTTCTACAATGAATTTTCCARTAACAGGTTTCTGTGCCAATGCCCCACACAACCAATAAACAAAGCATACCAACTTCGGGCACTTCAATATCATGGTTTGTGTTTTCTACACCACAATAAATAGACTATGTCAATCTGGACAAACAGAAAATACATGCCTCCCTACGTTGTAGGCTCACCRAGTATCGAAGGCTTGGCTTGACAATCTCCTAATATCATTCATCTTTTTGGTGTTTTGTAACATACACTATGTCTCTTTTCATTCATCAATTGGCCACAATACAGTTTGGATTGATTGATTATAAAAATTAAAAATAAATACATACACAGATTTTTAAAAGTGACCGGGATTGGATAATAAAGTTGGGTATTTATTTKTATTTTGGTCCCTATTTTTTTACATAAATACATTTACAATTACATAGATAGAGACACATTACAGAGATGCATCTATAGCCTAGGCTACTCACACAAATGGCATTCCCGAAGTAGAGCAACAGTTGATGGTGGTGAAACAATTCCAAACTCTTAATCCTCAATTTCAGATGATTCGCCTCTACTGCCTATTGAAATGAATACAGCCGCATTCAAGTCAAAGCTTTCCTCACTGATTTACAGCCAAGCTTCAACAACATAGGTTTGCTCCCAAGTGACGTAGCTGTCTAATACACTGCTTCTCAGTGCTGGAGGCGTCGCTACAGTCACCCTGTCTTCTTCAGTGGGGTTTATCGGCGGTTGGCATCCAACCGCCACCTACTGTACTGGAGTGTGGGCCAGAGACAGGGAGAAACTAAATCCTACCTGTAAACCCTGTTGCTCTTAAAAAAGATAAAATATTTGAGGCTATATCTAATAACGTTCTACTCAATATACTCTTTAAATTKATTTCCTGTATCCCCTTCTCCCTCATATTAGATCTCAGCCTCTCTCGTTCCCTCCAATAATGTCCACGCTGTATCAATACACGCTCCACGGTCTCTGTTTCCTGCCAATAATCACATTTAAGGTCTTATTCAACTGGCTGTGTCCCACCCTTATTTCAGCTGGCTGTGTACCACCCCTTAATCTACTGGCTGTGTCCCACCCCTAATCTACAGACTGTGGTCCCACCCCTTAATCTACTGGCTGTGTCCCACCCTTAATCTACTGGCTGTTCCCACCCTAATCTACTGCTGTGTCCCACCCCTTAATCTACTGCTGTGTCCCACCCCTTAATCTACTGGCTGTGTCCCACCCTTAATCTACTGGCTGTGTCCCACCCTTAATCTACTGGCTGTGTCCCATCCTTAATCTACTGGCTGTGTCCCCACCCTTAATCTACTGGCTGTGTCCCACCCCTTAATCTACTGGCTGTGTCCCACCCCTTAATCTACTGGCTGTGTCCCACCCTTAATCTACTGGGCTGTGTCCCACCCTTAATCTACTGGCTGTGTCCCACCCTTAATCTAGCTGGCTGTGCCCACCCTTAATTTACTGGCTGTGTCCCACCCGTTAATCTACTGGCTGTGTCCCACCCCTTAATCTACTGGCTGTGTCCCACCCTTAAATCTTACTGGGCTGTGTCCCACCCTTAATCTACTGACTGTGTCCCACTCCTTAATCTACTGACTGTGTCCCACCCTTAATCTACTGACTGTGTCCCACCCCTTAATCTACTGGCTGTGTCCCACCCCTTAATCTACTGACTGTGTCCCACTTAATCTACTGAACTGTGTCCCACCCCTAATCTACTGGCTGTGTCCCACTCCTTAATCACTGGCTGTGTCCCACCCCTTAATTTTTTATTTATTTATTTTATTTCACCTTTATTTAACCAGTAGCAGTTGAGAACAAGTTCGCATTTAACTGCGACCTGGCCAAGATAAAAGCAGCAAGTGGAACAACAACACAGAGTTACACACATAGTAAACAATAACAAGTCCAATAAAATGGTAGAAAAAAAGAGAAATCTATAACAATTGTGTGCAAAAGGCATGAGGTAGGCAATAAATCGAAATAATTACAATTTAGCAGATTAAACACTGACGTGATAAATCATCAGATGATCAGTGCAAACAAGAGATACTGGGTGTGCAAAAGAGCAGAAAAGTAAATAAATAAAAGAAGTATGGGGGGTGAGGTAGGTAAATTGGGTGGGTATTTTTTACAGATGGACTATTGTACAGCTGCAGCGATCGGTTGCTGCTCGGATAGCAGATTTTTAAAGTTGTTGAGGGAGATAAAAGTCTCCAACTTCAGAGATTTTTTGCAATTCGTTCCAGTCGCAGGCAGCAAGAGAACTGGAAGGAAAGGCGTCCAAATGAGGTTTTAGCTTTAGGGATGATTCAGTGAGATACACCTGCTGGAGCGCGTGCCTGCGGTGGGTGTAGCCATCGCTGACCAGTGAACTGAGATAAGGCGGCACTTTACCTAGCATAGCCTTGTAGATGACCTGGAGCCAGTGGGTCTGACGACGAACATGTAGCGAGGGCCAGCCGACTAGGGCATACAGGTCGCAGTGGTGGGTCGTAATAAGGTGCTTTAGTAACAAAAAAAGAATGGCACTGTGATAAACTGCATCCAGTTTGCTGAGTAGAGTGTTGGAAGCTATTTTGTAAGATGACATCGCCGAAGTCGAGGATTCGGTAAGATAGTCAGTTTTACTAAGGTGGTAAAGTTTGGCGGGCGGCGGTGGAGTGAAAGGAGGCTTTGTTGTTGCAGGAATAGAAAGCCGATTCTTGATTTGATTTTTGGATTGGAGATGTTTTTGATAATGAGTGGAAAGGAGAGTTTGCAGTCCTAGCCAGGACACCTAGGTAGTTATAGATGTCCAACATATTCTAGGTCGGAAACCGTCCAGGGTGGTGATGCTAGTCGGGCGTGCGGGTGCAGGCAGAGGAACGTTTTGAAAAGCATTGCATTTGGTTTTACTAGCGTTTAGAGAGCAGTTGGAGGCCACGGAAGGAGTGTTTGTATGGCATTGAAGCTCATTTGGAGGTTTAGATAGCACAGTGTCCAAGAGAGGGCCGGAGTATATAGAATGGTGTCGTCTGCGTAGAGGTGGATCAGGGAATCGCCCGCAGCAAGAGCAACATCATTGATGTATACAGAGAAAAGAGTCGGCCCGAGAATTGAACGCTGTGGTACCCCCATAGAGAACTGCCAGAGGAACCGGACACATGCCCTCCACGATTTGACACACTGAACTCTGTCTGCAAAGTAGTTGGTGAATCCCACATAGCGGGATCCACTAGGCAGTGCACTTATGAAAAAGCCAGATGCTAGCTGGAGTCCTGCCGGATAGAGAATATGGCTGAATAATGACAGAAGTGCGAAAGCCTAGTGGCCAGAAGGTTCGGAATTCGAAGACGTGCTGCACATGTAATGCTCATATTTCCATCGATGGCGCGTTGTTATGATGTCGTTTAATTGAACCTTGAGCGTGGCTCGAGGATGCTTATTCCCGTGAACTCGCGCTCGTCGAAACCGGATTGCTCACCATATGCGGAGAAGGAGCGCTGGCGACCTTCAGGATGGTCAGTGATCTGTGTGTTGACTTGGCTTTCGAAGACCTTAGCATAGGCGGCAGGATGATATACGGTGACTGTAAATGTTTGGGTCCAGCGGTTGTCTCCCTCACCTTCCCCTGAAGAGGGAGGTCACTCTGCACGCCGCGCAGCCTTCTCGCAATCCTTGGGATCTCAGATGATACGACAGAGAGCGATCCTGAACAGGCTGTAATCACGGGGTGGTGCGACAATCGGGTGTCGGAACCAGTTTCATGAACATAGGGGTCCCAGAATCTTCGTCGTCCTCACCCGATTGGTATGGGTCAAGGTTTTTCCAGCTCTTGTCAGAACATCTGCTATCGGATTTGGGGTAAAGAGAAGACTGGGAGGCTTGGGCGAGTAGCAGCGGGGGGGCGGGGTGTTTGCCAAGTCTGGAGTCGCCAGGAGGAAGGCGATGGCCGCCATTGAGAACATTCGCTTTGTTGAAGTCTTCGATTCAATCCGATTATTGGTTGGGTGACCGTGTTAACCTAGCCTCCAGTGCAGTGGGCACTGGCAGGACGCGTGCTCTTGTTCTCCATGAGACTTTACAGTATCCAGAACTTTTTTGGAGTTAGAGCTTACAGGATGCCTCGAACTTTTCGCTTGAACAAGCATGCCTTTGGCCTTTTGCCTCTCTCCTGAACTCGACCTGCGTGTCATTCGGTCTCCTCTGCCACTCGCTCCCCCTCTGTCAACAGTTGTCTTCTTCATTTCGCCGGCGCGCTCTCCTTCGCATTTTCTCTAAATTCGCCACGTTCTGTCCATACTGGATGTTTTCTTCTTTTTGTTCGCTCTCGGCTCCGCACCGCGAGACAGTCAGGTTCTGCTGACACTCAAGGCGCCTAATATAATATCTCTGTCTGCGTTGTGGTTGTGACTCTCTGTGGCCGAGATTTATTTGTGTATAACGTGACAAGCATGCATATAGTTCTAACTCTTGTGTGAGGGAAGTTAACATATTAAAGAGTGATGCGAGGCATTCCTCTAACACTGTATTGAGGTATGGTAAGGATCGAAAATTACCCCTACGTCACAGTCGGTAGCCGTGGCTACCGAGTACGATTTAGGAATAGGCTTGGTCTCTGTGTGTAAAAAGTGTGTTTCACGGGCTATATGAGGTATCTCAGGACCGTGATTGAGGGAGGCTCTGATGGCTGTTTATGGAACCGCAGAACCCTCTGTTGGCGGAGATCAAAGGGCAATAGAGGGCAAGTAGAGTCCGCTGCAGTATCTTGTTTGGACAGACAGCAGAGGTGTATTTGACGCGGCAAGGTTGTTGGTTCAGTGATATATGTTCTATCTAATGGG
>NW_019942585.1:425237-462293 GCF_002910315.2 Salvelinus sp. IW2-2015 | reverse complement strand
TTTATAGTCGAGTCTAGCACCAGACGTCCAACACTAGCCCACGCCAGTGACATATAGCTGCATGCCGAGTTGTCCCTTCTATGCAGCCAGAGTGCAGTCTGCCAGATGTTAACTCAATGCCGGGACCCTGCCGTCTCCATGTCACTCCGTTGCTTTAGGTGTTGTTTAAGCCCGACCGTACCGATCGTAACACCTGGCTGGCTGAGCCCCCCTCTAGTTGTTCGCCGGTTTGCGTTTAGGCCACCTTGGTCCCACGCGGTTGACATCAGCCTGCTTGTCCCGGTGCTGCCCTCAACATCCCACTACTAAGCGCCCTGGAGTTCCTCGGTGTACTGCCCCTTGTCCCGGTGCTGCCCCTTGTCCCGGGCTGCCCTTGTCACCGGTTCAGGCTTGCCCACCTTTATCCCCGCGATCCTCCCCGAGACCCTAAGTGGCCTGTGTTCTCGCGTTGGTGCTTTAGCCTCCACCTTCCCTCTACACCGGTGCTGGCTCAACAATTCCACTCCACGGGACTTGTTTAAGTGCTTGTATGGGGTATGGTCCACACAGTATCAGGAGTCAAACATCCCCACTCCTTATGTGCGTGGTAGATTTAGAGAACCGGCAGTAGGAGTGAACTATGGTGTGGTGGGACAATCCACATCCGCAGCTTCAAGACCTGGAGCCACCATCGACGTGGTTGTTTAGCCAGTACATCAACAGTGGTCAACTCGCCCCCATACCTACTTCGTGGCTTGTGTTTACTCAGCCTAACAGCGACCCTCCCCTCAATCACGTGTAACTTCGTGCCCTGAGCTAACTGACACGTCTGGCGGTCGTTTCGCTACACCGTTGAGGGGGGGGTTTCTGTAACCGGAGTCACTCAGACCCTGTTTATATGCTAAATGTTTCTTGCTTCTGTACGTGTTTGCTTCTCTAGGTCAGGGATTTCCGATCGTTTTCTCTTGTACGATGGAGACCACTGGTGGATACCTGTTATCTGTTTCTATGTTGGTTGTGGTTGCCTGGTAATGGCTCTCCTAATTGTAGTAAATACCTAAGGAGCTGTGTTATTATGACCGCTATCTCTCCTCTAATTTAAGAGTCATGATTTTTTAAAAGAGATCCACGGCGTGGTGTCCTCATGACTGTTTGGGTGTTGTTGTGGTTAAGACCTACTTCTCCTTCGATAATGAGCGTCTGAGAATATGGTATTTATCCTGTCCGGCTAAACTTGACAATCAGTAGGACTAAGACTCTATGGCAGAGTCTCCGTTATAATAATATGAATTTCGTGATTGTCGATTGCACGAATTTACTGTCCAGAGTTGTCTAGAGATCTTACGTATGTACTTATGCTCAAGTATCTATATGTTTGATTTTACAAAGGAGTTATATTCTGTGGCAGAGCGAAGGTCTGTGGTTTTCTGATTAGATATCGAGTTGTATTATTTGAAAAATGTGGATCTTCTCGTAAACCTAAAACGTGTATGGAATATCGCCATCCAGTCTACGTTACTGATATGGACATATACACTAATGAGGTAGTAGCCTCACTTAGGCCTTAGAGCTAATTCGCTCCTGGGCAAACTGTTTGTGGACGCCTACAGATGGATCCTGTCTCTCACTTCTCCTGCATCTCCCCTAGGCAGAGTGAGGCAACTAGCGCGCTTGAACACCAGTTTGCTCTGTTGAAGCATAACTTTTACTAGAGCTTAACACTTTGACACCTTTTGGACAGATACGACGCGTCTAGTGACCAACTATAGGTTAATGCTCTACGGGACCTAAGGCTATGTGATGCCCTAGCATATGACCTGAGTCCCATAACGCGTGCACATCATATTTGAGGGGCTTACTGGCGCGACAACGCGTCCCGGCTGACCATGCATTTAGGAAATGTGTATGCGTTGACGTACTAACAGGTTACTTAGTTTGAAACTGCCCATAGCCATGGCTTTCAGTAGCTTTAATCCTCCTACCAATTAGTGTGCTGTGAGTCGCATGAGGTTAGAATGGACTAACTATCGGTTAGTGCAACCATTTCCAGCTTAGGAGCCCTCTGTATGGCTTGTCCATATGTACGGGATTAACCATAGGTTATAACGGCATGCCATATCTTATATCCTTCCCTGAACTTCGCACTGAACAGCCAATGCGGTTCGACATACTACCGCTTACAGCGTTATGTACTCGATGACAGTACTCATGCACCTATGAAACCTGGAAGTTATAATGTTAAGCACTGATGAGAAACTAGTGGTTCATCATCCCGAGTAGTTGATTATTATTTTGTTGTCACCACTAAGTAAGGTGCAAACTCCACTGTGTGGCACGCCCTCAGTCTAAAAAATAAAATCTATAATTAACGGTGACATAAGGTTATTGCTACTAAAGGTGACATAGGTTAGGCTACTCTGGTGACCATAGGTTATCTACTGGTCAAATGGTCTACTACCGTGCAACCATCTTGATAAGAAAGCGCTCCTTATGAGCTACTACAGGTAGAAATAACATAAACATTAAAGCTCTCCAGAAAAATGGTCGACACTAAACTTACTGAGTCGCACACATATTAAAGCATGATTGTAAGCGCTACATACCTAAGAGACTTGCTGTACCATATTAAGTTAATTAACTATGCTAGAAACAGATCTACATACAACGGTGACCATAGGTTATGCTACCACATATCGACTGTGACCATAGATTATGCTCTAGTGAACCAAAGGTTTAAGGCTACCTACGTGGAGCGTGTACCATTCATGCTGTAAAATCTCACTAGCCTTAGACACTAATAACGCGTTGATGCATGATTCATAGTGGCAGGATAATTTAGCTAACATAACGATATATGGGTGTAGATTTTCGACATCGAGTCAGGGCTAAGTAAATATTAACTAGGAAATTACTCTCAATGGTCCGAGTTAGGTGTTTAGGACAAAATAAAGGCCTTGTAAATAGCTGTAAATCAGCAATACAATAGTGATGTACCGAGTAAAGTCAAAAGGGTCTGCACATTAAGATACGCATCTTTTCATATTCTTAAGAAAGTGCCCCATGTATTGTAAGATACATACAAAACTAACATTCTCATGTATTCTTTAGCGACCTTGTTGCCTCAACCCTGTACAAGCCCATTCTTGTGGAAAGATGCTATAACGCCAAAGTCTGCCTAACAGGTCAGTATCTGGATAATATGTGTGAAATGCTTGATAATGTATGTCAGGACTCATAAATCAATGTTCAGAGTGTATATTTTACTTTCTTGGATAAATCTCTATCATGTTGAACAGTGAGCTGTTTCCATCAAGCTGCCCACTCACAGAAAAAGCGTCTAAAATATCCAATCCCAGTGCTTAGCATATCTTAGTTCAGCTTATATCGAGCTCAAACCATTCAACAAGCAGGCTTAGTAACTAATGACATAGCCAAACAGAGAAGTAAGCACAAATGAAAGCCTACCAGTCCGTATTAAAGTTCACATCTATTAATCGTACCATCCTGCACCGCAAGCTTCTCGGCAACGATAATTGAGTCCAAGTAATCCAAATATCTCAAGCGGAGTGAGGTGCGTAGTACTCCATCCACTATCCACCCTTTTTGTTTAAGTCCTTATCCCATCTCTTACCTAGGATGAGGAAAACCAAAAGTTCGCAAATGGCCTGGAGCCAAAAAATGTATGATATCCACGTGGTGGCGAAGGGGACAGATGACGGTTTGGTGGGCTATTGTGATTAAACATCTTAAATGGAAGCTGGAAACCGAGCCTAACGTTTAGAGAGAAGATCAAGATCTGACTCGTTCTGCTGGTGCCTAGAATAATTGAAGGACACGCTTCTAAGGCGTATCACAGCGGCGCTACAATGAGGTCACTCTACACAGCTTCTGAGAACAAAAAATTTGCTGAGACTAGTTTCAGTGTGCCTCATCCGATGGCCATAACCACCATTGCTACACGTATCCATTCACACATCGAGAAAAGACCACAACTTCCAAACACCACTATCCCCAGTCGGCACTCATGGGACTATCTGAGCAGAGACTACTCTACAAACACCATATTATGGTTGAGGGGGATGAGGCAAAAGGAATGGCAAATAAGTCTGGCTGCACAGCTGATTGGCAAACGTACTGTAATTGAGAAATCAAGTGTCTAAAAACTTAACAAAAAAAGAAGAAGAAACTGTACAATGAACACAAAGAATAAATGATATAAAGAATGTCCAGAAAAAGCTTTGGAGCAAGTTTTAAATTAAATATTTATGGGCCCAAAAAGGTAATCTCTGCTCCATCATTCATTTTGGAATCAGAATGGCTTCATCTATCACAA
The DNA here is from genome assembly GCF_002910315.2 of Salvelinus sp. IW2-2015. NCBI lineage: Eukaryota > Metazoa > Chordata > Actinopteri > Salmoniformes > Salmonidae > Salvelinus > Salvelinus sp. IW2-2015. The sequence continues at coordinate 457,981 of NW_019942585.1, read as the reverse complement.
AAACCACTGATATTGGCCAACTACTTTAATTATATTTTAATTGCCATATTAGAAAATGTAGGCATGAAATGCCAACAACAAATTCTGAACCCTACACATTCCATACATAACTGAAAAATGATTGCAAGAGGTGAAAACAATAATTGTCTATCAACAATGAAAAGCAACGCACGCTTCTTGCTACTTTTCATAATCGATCCTGTCGCCAAGTAACTTTATCCCTACCTAATCTCAGCAAAAAAAGAAACGTCCTCTCACTGTCAACTGCGTTAATTTTCAGCAAACTTAACATGTATGAACATAACAAGATTCAACAACAGAGACATAAACTGAACAAGTTACACAGACATGTCCACAGACATTTTGTTTTATTTGTGTTATTGACTGTATGTTTGTTTATGTGTAACTCTGTGTTGTTGTTTTGTCGCACTGCTTTGCATTATCTTGACCAGGTCGCAGTTGTAAATGCGAACTTGTTCTCAACTGGACTAACTGGTTAAATAAAGGTGAAATAAAAAAAATATAAATAAATGGAATTAACAGAAATGGAATAATGTGTCCCTGAACAAAGGGGGGTCAAAATAAAAAGTAGCAGTCAGTATCTGGTGTGGCCACCAGCTGCATTAAGTTAGCAGTGCATCTCCTCCTCATGGACTGCACCAGATTTGCCAGTTCTTGCTGTGAGATGTTTACCCCACTCTACCACCAAGGCACCTGCAAGTTCCCGGACATTTCTGGGTGGAATGGCCCTAGCCCTCACCCTCCGATCCAACAGGTTCCAGACGTGCTCAATGGGATTGAGATCCGGGCTCTTCGCTGGCCATGCCAGAACACTGACATTCCTGTCTTGCAGGAAATCACGCACAGAACGAGCAGTATGGCTGGTGGCATTGTCCTGCTTGAGGGTCATGTCAGATGAGCCTGCAGGAAGGGTACCACATTAGGGAGGAGGATGTCTTTCCTGTAACGCACGCGTTGATATTGCCTGCAATGACAACAAGCTCAGTCCAATGATGCTGTGACACACCGCCCCAGACCATGACAGAACCTCCACCTCCAAATCGATCCCGCTCCAGAGTACAGGCCTCGACGATAAACACAAATCCGACTATCACCTCTGGTGAGACAAAACCACAACTCATCAGTGAAAAGCACTTTTTGCCAGTCAGTGAAAAGCACTTTTTTGTTGCTGGAATGTCTGGTGAGGACCTGCCTTACAACAGGCCTACAAGTCCTCAGTCCAGCCTTTCTCCGCCTATTGCAGACAGTCTGAAACTGATGGAGGGATGTGCGCTTCCTGGTGTAACTCAGGCAGTTGTTGTTGCCATCCTGTACCTGTCCCACAGGTGTGATGTTCGGATGTACCGATCCTGTGCAGGTGTTGTTACACGTGGTCTGCCACTGCGAGACGATCAGCTGCCAGTCCTGTCTCCCTGTAGCTTTGTCTTAGGCGTCTCACAGTACGGACATTGCAATTTATTGCCCTGGCCACATTTGCAGTCCTCATGCCTCTTGCAGCATGCCTAAGGCATGTTCACGCTAATGAGCAGGGACCCTGGGCATCTTTCTTTTGGTGTTTTCCAGAGTCAGTAGAAAGGCCTCTTTAGTGTCCTAAGTTTTCATAACTGTGACCTTAATTGCCTACCATCTGTAAGCTGTTAGTGTCTTAACGACCGTTCCACAGGTGCATGTTCATGAATAGTTTATGGTTCATTGAACAAGCATGGGAAACAGTGTTTAAACCCTTTACAATGAAGATCTGTGAAATCATTTGGATTTTTACGAATTATCTTTGAAAGACAGGGTCCTGAAAAAAGGACGTTTCTTTTTTTGCTGAGTTTATATGTACAATACATTTACCTTGTACCCCTGCACATCAACTCTGTACTTGTACTTCCTGTATATAGCCATGTTATTTTTACTCGTTATTGTTATTCATTTTTTACTGTATATTTATTCCTCGTGTCGCTATTCCTGTTATWATTTTWTTTTTTTATCTTTAAAAAAGGACCCYTAAGTAATCATTTTACTGTTAGTCTAAAACTGTTGTTTACAAAGCATGTGACATAATACAAAATGTGATTTGATTTGATCGTAACGCAATGCATTTKTTTTTCCATCCACATTTTAATATGACATTACCTTGAATCCTCCATATGTGTCGTTGATCTGTCTCACTTGTTTCCAATGGGAAAAATGAATGGGAAAACAAGTTTGACGTTTCCTTGCGTAACTGTGTGGTATTAAAAATTTTAAAAATTACATGTCAGAAACAGAAAGCCCTGGGTAAATTTTAGACGTCAGAAAGTATTTTCAGCCATTTTAGCACAGTGACGTACCAGAAGCCTATGGTTTCAAGTGGCCAAGTGATGTCATGTGATATTCTACTGCAATCTAGTGGACYAACTGGGAATCAGACATGAGATCTGAATACATCAGTGGAAAGGTTACGACTTCAGCTTTAAAAAAACAAAGTTATAAGTTTGTGTATATACATAAGCATATGTATATCACTCCTGCACAAGCCCCTGTGCTTTTWAAAAAATGMCTGTGTTCCTATGGGAATTTGTGCATGTTTAGAGTGCCACCATTAGGTCAAATATGATCATTTATGTTCGTGAGGCAATAGAGGAGTAGCAGCACGCAAAGTAGTCTAACAGTGTTTTGTGGCGTGGTGCAGATTCAGAGCTCCATTCACCTTGGGCTTTAGGACTTTCTCAAAGTGGGATTTGTCAAGGTTTTCAATCAACCCGTCATGCAGGACGACTGCACTGTGAAACACCCCTTTGATTGGACAAGAGGGAAACTTCTGACCAATGAGACCAATCACTTTGAGCACATGCTCAGAAACAGAGACATCACCTTCCATCCATACAATACGGGCACTCCATTGTCTTTCCAGAATGACTATCTCCTGCTGTATGTCTGGTGTGGGGCTACTTCTGGAGAGTATGACGATGTACTCTCCACCTTTCTTCGAAAGGAACTTCACTGTTTCAAACCCCAGCCCAGAGAGACCACCTGTGACAATGTACACAGACTTCTTCTGGAAAAGCTGGGTTGGTTTAGGCAGCAACTGAATGTTGGACAGTGTGCCTTTGGAATCACCTTAACCCAGTGCCTCAACAGACAGGGTCTTTGAGCTGAAGTACGACTCAGATTCCCCCACAGGCAGAGTCTTTGAGCTGAAGTACGACTCAAGATTCCTCAACAGACAAGGTATTTTTGCTGAAGTACGACTCAAGATTCCTCAACAGACAGGGTCTTTGAGCTGAAGTACGACTCAGATTCCTCAACAGACAGGAAGTTAATGCAACCGGATTACATTTTCTGAAATGTAGAGATCTCTAGAGAAAATGATCTCCTGTCCAAATGCCCAATAAATGTGTGGCCTAAAGGCACTGAGTGAACACTAGGGCTGTGGCGGTCACACCATTTTGTCCGATGGTGATTGTCAAGCAAATAACTGTCGTTCTCACGTTAATTAACTGCGCATGCAGACCTTTGGAACATCTACCTTTTAAAAGGTCTAATAAAGCCATAGCATACACCTTCATAACAAATTAATTATTTATTTTAGACAGGTCTAAAGAAACAAGCTATAAAGAAAATGTAGTCTATTTAAAAAAAAACAGAATAGAACGGCATACACTGAATTGTCCTTATGTCGAACACCTCATTATCTATGCATAGTCACTTTACACATACCTACAGTACATGTACAAATTCCCTTGACTTACCTGTACCCCTGCGCGTAGACTCAGTATATTTTTTTATTTATCCGTTATTTTACCAGGTAAGTTGACTGAGAACACATTCTCATTTGCAGCAACGACCTGGGGAATAGTTACAGGGGAGAGGAGGGAGATGAATGAGCCAATTGTAAACTGGGGATTATTAGGTGACCGTGATGGTTGAGGGCCAGATTGGGAATTTAGCCAGGACACCGGGGTTAACACCCCTACTCTTACGATAAGTGCCATGGGATCTTTAATGACCTCAGAGAGTCAGGACACCCATTTAACGTCCCATCCGAAAGACAGCACCCTACACAGAGCAGTGTCCCCAATCACTGCCCTGGGGCATTGGGATCTTTGTTTAGACCAGATGAAAGAGTGCCTCCTACTGGCCTCCAACACCACTTCCAGCAGCATCTGGTCTCCCATCCAGGGCCTGACCAGAACCAACCCTGCTTAGCTTCAGAAGCAAGCCAGCAGTGGTATGCAGGGTGGTATGCTGCTGGGGACTGTTATTTTATTGTCTTACTTATTATTAAATGTTTTACTTTAGTTAATTTAGTAAATATTTTCTTAACTCTTTTTCTTGAACTGCATTGTTGGTTAAGGGCTTGTAAGTAAGCATTTCATGGTAAGTTCTAAAAATGTTGTATTTGGCGCATGTGACAAATATAATGTCATTTGATTTGATTTTGACAGAGCTCTAATGTCCTCTGTAGAGACAGAGCTGATGTCAATCAAAGCCTAGGCTGATACAGTCCACCGTGTTCTCTGCTGATCAGTAGGTTATTACTCTGATGGAGTTTGGGAAAATTCATTACCTTCAGTTCCAGAACTATTTGACGGGATGTATCACAGCAGTTTCCATTATGGCCTTCCTGACCCCACTCAAACAAGACTTCCTCAAAGTTTTGCTTGAGGTAATAAAGTTTGCCAAGAGTGTAGGAAATCCATGGCTCAAGACTTCCTTAGCATATGTAAGGCATCTAGACTTTGAGCTCAAGTGTTGCTGCATGGCTTGCTGCATGGATTTTGATACTCCTACCTGGTCAAAAAAGACCAAGACCTTCCATCCGAGAAGACCCGTTGTCCTCAGAGACTATACATAAGTCATTGTGGAAGAAGTATTCTTCAACGACAGGAGAACGGCTCCCAAGATATTTAATCATCACATGTTTAAACTCAACCAAAACCCTTCCCTCTTTGTCTGTAAAGCAACCACATACTTCATAGTGATCAACACCWTCATCAATTGCTTTCAGATACACAATCATTTCCTCTTGCAGGGGTTCAAACACTGTCAAGCTGCCTATTTTGACAGGAAACCCGGGCCTTGAAGAGGATCTATATGCTACTGTAACAGGAGCAAGTTGCATCAGGAAGTCTAACACTACAGGGTGAATGCAGTATTCATGCAACTGAGACAGCAATTCCTCTGGAACTGTGACAACTGAAAAAGCCTCCTTAAACTCTTCAAAGACTCTGCAATAGGTTACAGTCATAGAGCCTCCGTGTGTAGCAGAAGTTAGGAGCTATATAATCTATGGAATTAAAAGGACGGAATTAAAAGTTAAAGGATAGGCTACAACAACAAAGAGCCAACAGGTAGGCTGCTACTTAGTATTCTGAATGGAGATGTTGTTGTTTGTAACTGCAGGATGAGAAAGTGCATGCACTGCAGCCTCAATTAGCCTAGCTAGCTAACGTTAGCTATGATGCTTAACCAGCTACTCCCGGTTTGATGCAGTCAAGACAGGTACTACGTTATTATATTTGATGATAAATAACCTAGCTATGGCAGTTATTGGTCTACTATAGCACAAGTTGGCTTGATTGGTTGCTGTCTCTCGTCTCTCCCTCCCTCCTTGCGCCCTGTGTCACTCGCTCACAGTACGGCCCCTCTCCCGCCTGCTAGAGTGGCACCCCTCTCTCCCTTCTCCTTCGCTTTATCAGCTCCGTTTAAAAAAGTAGCTTAAAAAATGACTTTTCTGCTGCTGAGACCAGACAGACATTTTTATTTGGCAAAATATTGCCAGATTTTTTATGAAACAGCCACACATGTGGCCTCTCATTCCATCATAACATTTTTTTTTCATAACATTTTTTGTGAGGCAAACAAGTAGGCTAGGTGCGCTCGTTTTGGTGGAGAGGACTGCAGGGTGTAGTGCTGTCAGAATGCACCAGAGAGTCACAATGGTACTTGTTTAGTAAAAGTTAGATCAAAGCTGAGTCAATGTCTTGGAAGATCACATGATAATTAATTAGTACTCTTCATAACATATAAGAATATCATAGCGAATATAATAGCATAGTAACGTAATTATTCTGAATTTGCACATCAAATATTAACAGTTGAATAGGCCAAATATGGAAGTTGGTGGCAATCAACAGTTTAGTCATCATTTTCTACTAAGGGCTCTATTCAGTCTGTATCGCTGAAACGTTAGAAACGTAAACCGATTGAGTCGACATATGCCGCATTTACCCTGAATGCAGTCTCCGCTAACGGGAAGTACACCTTTAGTACTAGAAGAGCGGAGTAAGTCATTTTGACTCAATATGAATAAAAAAATTCAAATATCTCTGCCATTTTCAAAGTCTTTCCTCCATCCTTGACTTTTTCTAAATAAGTCTATTTAACACATGTATGTTGTAAGAATTTCGATGTCACAAACATAATTTGTCTTATAAGCAGTTTTAAAAGGACATGTCATTTTCTTTCCCCCCATGAGAGCCAAAAAGTTACATTTTCAAATCCTTCAGCAGATGCAGGACATTTTTTATTTCTATATAGTATCAGAAAGAGCATATTCTGACGTTGCCCTAACCCTTACCATTGCCAAATAACTAGCTCAATCTAAAATCAAACTCTGCATTTGAGCATGCTGCAACAGGTAGCCTACAGTAACATAAACTCATGTGAAAGGACCACCAGAGGGCAGGCTGGGCTCACGGATAGTAGCCCAACCAGGCATGTGAGTCAATGTGACCAGAGGTGCGCAATAGAACATGAGAGACCGCCTGTCGGCAGTGTGGCCCATAGTAAAAGAGCATGTGGAGAAGGCTCAAAGGACCCAAGGCCGAGCCTGCGATAAATCCGCGACACCCCGTGAGTTCACCGTGGGAGAGAAAGTGATGGTGCTCGTGCCCACTGCTGAACACCGCTTGCTGGCGCAGTGGAGGGGGCCCTATGAGGTAATGAAAAGGGTCTCACCGGTCAATTACCTCATCAAGCAACCTGACAGCAGGAAGAAGGTCCAACTCTATCATATAAACCTGTTGAGGAAGTACCATGGAAAAGAGGAGGCTCTACCACAGGTGCACCGTGGCCAAACTCTCCTGCCGGAGCAGTCGAGACAGCTAGACAAGCTGATTGTGAACTTCGGCCGGGTATTCTCTCCATCCCCAGGACAAACAGATGTCCTGTTCCACCATATCCACACTGAACCCGGCAAGAAGGTGCATATCCGGCCTTACAGGATTCCTGAGGCTCGCCGAGTCATCGCTAAGAACGAGGTAAGGGAGATGCTGAGGATGGGTGTGATCGAGTGAGTGGTCCAGTCCCATAGTCCTGGTCCCCAAACCCAATGGTAGTATGAGACTCTGCAAAGACAAATATGCTGCCTGGGTCTGTCCGAAGCGGAATTACCTGGGGTACACCGTGGGGAATGGGAAAATACGCCCACAGGCAGAGAAGACCAGGGCAATTCAGGACTGGCCTCGACCCCGGACAAAGCGGGATGTTTGGGCCTTCTTAGGGATGACGGGATATTATCGCCGTTTCATCCCTGGATATGCAACCATTGCCAATCCCCTCACAAACCTCATCAAGAAAAACTTGCCAAACCGGGTAGAGTGGAAGGACGAGACGGAAGAGGCCTTTCAATTGCTAAAAGTGTGTTCTGATCCCGTTCTACATGCTACAGACTTCTCACAAGAGTTCATTGTGCAGGTAGACGCTTCAGAAACGGGGCTCGGGGCCGTCCTGGCTCAGGGTGAAGGCGAAGCAGAGAGGCCTATTCTCTTCATAAGTAGGAAGCTCAGCGATCGGGAACAGAGATATGCTACCGTAGAAAAAGAGGCCCTAGCCATTTTGTTGGGCCATCCATTATCTCCGGTACTACCTACTGGGTCGTAGGTTTGCATTAGTTACTGACCATGCTCCCTTCACGTGGATGGCTGGTAAGAGAAACAATAACAACAGAATAGCCAGATGGTTTCTTGCTTTACAACCGTTGTGAGTCAATGTGACCAGAGGCAATTAAGCACAGCTGACGGTACTAATAACATATTCTCTTTTCCCTACAAGAGGGAGGAGGGACCCAGCAGAGAGAGTAGGGAACCAGCAGAGAGAGGAGGGAACCAGCGAAGGGGAGAGAAGAAGAAGATAAACTATCTCTGGAGGATGGCCACCGAGAGCGAGGAGCTATCCACGAAGAACCATTAAGACGGTGACAAATCTGTGATTTTTGTTATAGTTTAAAGATAATCGTCTTGTGTTCCTGTGTCATCTAATGAAGAAAATGTATGTTGTTCCTTGGGAGATTCCCATTGATTGTGTTGGAGTGTTGGTATTGTCAGAAATCTCTCAATAGAGAACTGTGTTCAATCAAGAAAAACTACTCCTGACTCGTTTATTCCACCTTTCCGCTTTAGAGTGACACCAAATTACTTGGTCCGCTCACACTAATGAAAAAGCTATTGTGTTCCTTGAAATCTTTTTCAAGATTACTCTGATGACCTTCATAAAAATAGCCACATTATTATTTTTCCAATACCATATATGAAATATATTTATTTTGACTGTTAGAATGTTTGAGTCAAAATGACTTTTCTAGTCTTAAATTTCAATCACACTGTAACGTTAAACTTCTGCGATACCGATTAATCTACCATTAATATCATCAACATAGTCTACTTGCATGTAATTAATAGATGTAGTAAAATAATCAACATGACACTCGAATGCCTTGTGGAAAAACACAAACCAAATGAATAGACATTGTGAAAAAATAGACACTACAGAAAAAACTATATTACACAGTTTGATAGACTGAAACTCAATATGACGAAATACTAATTAAATATGAAATCTCACACATATACAGTATATAGATTTTTTACCTTTGCAATGCATGACACAAACAAAAACAAAGAATGTGTTACCTATAACCTGTAATCTATAACATATAATCTACTGTGTTTATGTGTGCTTTTCAGAATGACTTAGACATTCTTATTCTATAGATAATATATCCTACATATTACAAATATAATTACATTTGTCAAATGCAAGTCAGATTTWCTAAGCATTCACGCACAATATGTTATATTTTCTTCCAATAGGGGGTTAAACACCACAATTAAAAAAGCTACAGTGTACACTTTACCATAATGTCCTTTATCATTAACTTTATTTGAATTTTTTTTCTAGCTTCTATGTCTGATAGTTATCAGTAGAAACAGGTTGCAAATCCTGCAGCTGAAGTAGTGCTTAGCGACTTCAAGAATGAATGACCACCCAGCCCAGCAGTTTTTAAGGACAGTCAGAAATTGTTTTCACAAGCAATATTATCATTCCCTTTCAGTTTAAATTGATAGGTATTAACTTGAGGGTTATCACCTGCATCTTCTTCATCGCCAACTTTAGCGCCGCAGATTCCAAAGAAAGACAAAAAAACGGGGATAAACACTATTCCATGGACGGCTCCAAACACAATGACCAAGAACATGATCTTAAAGAAGGTCCTGAAGATGTAGCTCTCAGCTGCAGACAGGGCCACCACTCCTAAGATAGTAGACACAGCTCCTTGTATGATAGGATACCCCAAGTGATAGACAGCATCTATGGCCTTCTCATTAGCAGTTCTCTTATTGCTAGAGACAAAGGCATAGGAAATGTGAGCGGAAAAGTCCACTGAGAAACCGATGCAGATGACAAGATTGATCATGGATACAGAGTCTAGATTGACATCCCAAAATGCCATGAAACCAGCAACACCCACTATYACAGAGGCAATGGCAAAGGTCACCCACAGAGAACATATTGGGTTGGGAATCAACAGGAGGGAGATCACCAGCATGGCAAGAGTGGCAACTACAATGTTTTGGATGGTGTTACTAACAATGACTGCATATTGGTCAAAGTATATGAAAGCAGGGTGGTAAACAACCAACTTTACTGGACAATCATTAGCTGTCTCTCGAAGCTCATTCAACATGTTCTTTTCATCAACAGCTGTACTGACATTGACTGTCTGAATGAACACACGTGAGGCATATATTGTGTTGTCTGTAAAATTCACATCTTGTATGAAATCAGACCTCTCAAGAAATGCAGACAAATTACGTTTGAATGTATTTTCCMCACTTAGATTCAAATTGGTCATCTTTCCAAATGTAAGATATTGATTGAGCCAAGATATGGTCCCGTTTTGAGAAACCATTGATAGACTTTCAAAGTTTTGAAGGCAGGAGTCAAGACTATTCCGAGCACTTTCGTCCCAATATTTAAACGTACTATCTGTCACAACAACCATAACATTTGGACCATACTCTGAAAAGAATTCGTCCTCATTATCATAATAGCTACCCACATATGAGCTATCAGCTGCTAGGTTTTTAAGGTCTATGCCCTCTTTGATTTGGAAGCAACCGTAGATGCTTGAGCCCAAATATCCAGCATAGAGCAGGATCACAAACCCCTTGGTCCAATTATTTGTTAGAAATGGACCATAGTACGTCTTAAAGAAGTTGTTAATTGGCATTGGTTCCTCTTTTCCCGTTCCATGATCATAAGCTCCCCCTACGGAGCAGATATTGTACTTTTCAGAATTCTCCTCTGGTTCCGGAACCTTCATGCAGGTCAGCCAATGTCTGTTGCTCTTTTCACGTCTTCCATTCAGTGCCAGAAATGCACCAAAGAAGGTGATGTTGTACAAGTAGCAGAAGAGCACAGCTGTGCCAGTATACATACAAAAGGACTGTACAGAACCAAAGGGAGTTAACAGACCAATATAGAAAGCCAGGGCATCAGTTAGTGTTGTGATGGTGATAGAAACAGCTGCCTCTTTGTATGTAGCCGCCATACGATCCTCTACGTCGCCATGAACTTGAGTCTGCTGCCAGCAAGAAATCATGATGAACATGTCGTCAACACCAATTCCTGTGGAGAACAAGGGCACCGTTTTACAAAATGTCAGATCTTGTTTCTACCCGTGTTCATTCCTGTGATCACATCTGTTAAGATCACGATCCGAGTACATTTCATATCAGGTCTAAACAGGATGTCAGTTGCATTGGTTTATTGTATCATAATGAGAGTTTGTAAGCTTACCCAGAATCAGGAATGGAGCTGTTGCCACAGTCATAGKGAAGGGCATCCCACAGTACAGCAACAACCCAAAACTGGACAACACTGCCATACCAGCTGAGAGGACACCAAAGGTCGCCACCCACACCTTGTTCCTAACACAGTCCAACCTAGACAAACACAACATTAGTCCCAGCGTGGGTAAACGCTGCTAAGTAGTGCTCTCTGATATGCCTTGAAAACAGTGAAACTGTATAAGTTCACAATTTCACAATGTCACAATTCCTTCAGTTTCACAATTCCTTCATGTCAGTCGCTGTGTTTGAAATGGTGCACCAATTTCAGTAGTAGCTGATTAGTTAGCGCATTGACCTCCTCATGTGATGAGCTGCCCTGCATCTGTCAAGTGTGTGTCGACTGATTTGAGCCACATATCTAGTTTCAGATAATAAACACGTTTATTAATTTATATATTGACTGATGATGTGGAATCGTATAGGACTCCAACGAGTGGTTCTGGAATTGGATTCTCAAGCCTCATATTGATATTAAATATTAGCGATAGCGATATTACTGTGCGACGAAAGACATTGCAAAACAATTTGTATATCGATGTCGTGTCCATCAGAATGTTTCAACCTCTGTGTTGAGAAGTCGTGTTGTTACTGTCAGTTCCTGGGTGGGTTGTTCCATTTGATTTCAATCACTTTTGAACGTAACTTTCGATAATACTGAACAGAAAAATATAAACGCAACATGTAAAATGTTGGTTTAATGAGCTGAAATAAATATCCTCAAGGTTTTCCATACGCACAAATAGCTTATTTCTCTCAAATTTTGTGGACACATTTTTTTTCTACATCCCTGTTAGTGAGCATTTCTCCTTTGCCAAGATAATCCATCCACATGACAGGTGTGGAATATCAATACGCTGATTAAACAGCATGATCATTACACAGGTTCACCTCGTGCTGGGGACAATAAAAGGAATATCAATACGCTGATTAAACAGCATGATCATTACACAGGTTCACCTTGTGCTGGGGACAATAAAAGGAATATCAATACGCTGTTAAACAGCATGATCATTACACAGGTTCACCTTGTGCTGGGGACAATAAAAGGAATATCAATACGCTGATTAAACAGCATGATCATTACACAGGTTCACCTTGTGCTGGGGACAAATAAAATGAATATCAATACGCTGATTAAACAGCATGATCATTACACAGGTTCACCTTGTGCTGGGGACATAAAAGGAATATCAATACGCTGATTAAACAGCATGATCATTACACAGGTCACCTGTGCTGGGGACAATAAAAGGAATATCAATACATGATTAAACATCAGATCATTACTTCTAGGTAAAATCCAGAGATGACTAGGTGAAACATCTGTCTATGTGCCCTGGAGGTCATGTTTTGTCTTTGATCATGTCTTGTCCCTGTGCTTCCCTCTGCTGGTCTTATTAGGTTCTTTCTCTTTCTCTCTCTCTATCGTTCCGTTCATCTCCCAGCTGTTTCTCATTCTCTCTACACGCTCATTTACTCTTTCACACCTGTCCCCTATTTTGCCCTCTGATTAGAGTCCCTATTTCTCCCTCTGTTTTCCGCTCCTGTCCTTGTCGGATTCTTGTTTGTTGTTTGCTGTTCCTGTGTCCTTGTTCGCCCTGTCGTGTTTTTGCCTTCTTCGGATGCTGCGTGTGAGCAGGTGTCTGTGTCAGCTGCGGCGCGGTGCCTTCCCGAGGCGACCTGCAGTCTGTGGTCGCGTCTCCAGGCGTTCCTCTCTATTGACGAGAGGATTTCAGTTTCCTGTTTTGGATTACCATTGATTATATCAGGAGAATCATTATTTGTTTAATACTGGAATAAAGACTCTGTTACTATTACGTCGCTTTTGGGTCCTCATTCATCAGCATAACAGAAGAATCCGACCAAGATGGACCCAGCGACTATGGATTCTCTCACACTGCGTCGAGTTCCAGGGAGCAATGCTCGGCAGACACGAGCAGGAATTGTTTGGCTGCTCGTCATGCCGTTGAGACCCTGGCCGCTCAGGTCTCCGATCTCTCTGGACAGTTTTCAGAGTCTTCGTCTCGTGCCACCAGCTACTTCCTGGTCTTCCGAGTCTCCGGAACCTAGGGTTAATACCACCATGTTACTCTGGGCAGCCCACTGAGTGTCGCTCCTTTCTCACCCAGTGTGATATTGTGTTCTCTCTCCAGCCAACACGTACTCAAGAGAGAGAGCTCGGATCGCTTACGTCATATCACTCCTTACTGGTCGGGCTCGGAGTTGGGGCACAGCTATCTGGGAGGCAAGGGCTGAGTGTTTACACGATTATCAGAACTTAAAGAGGAGATGATACGGGTTTTTGATCGTTCAGTTTTTGGGAAGGAGGCTTCCAGGGCCCTGGTTCCCTATGTCAAGGTGACGATCATCCATAACGGATTACTCTATAGAGTTTCGCACTCTTGCTGCCTCCAGTGACTGGAACGAGCCGGCGTTGCTCGCTCGTTTTTCTGGAGGGACTTCACGCTGAGGTTAAGGATGAGATTCTCTCCCGGGAGGTTCCTTCCAGCGTGGACTCTTTGATTGCACTCGCCATCCGCATAGAACGAGGATAGATCTTCGTCATCGAGCTCGTGGAAGAGAGCTCGCGTTAAGGTGCTTCCCCTCTCCGCATCTCAACCATCTCCTCCCACCGGCTCAGAGACGAGCCCATGCAGCTGGGAGGTATTCGCATCTCGACTACAGGAGAGGGAACGGAGAAATCACCAACCGCCTTTGCCTCTATTGCGGTTCTGCTGGACATTTTGTCATGTCATGTCAGTAAAAGCCAGAGCTCATCAGTAACGGAGGGCTACTGGTGAGCGCTACTACTCAGGTCTCTCCATCAAGATCCTGTACTACCTTGTCGGTCCATCTACGCTGGACCGGTTCGGCTGCTTCCTGCAGTGGCCTTGATAGACTCCAGGGGCTGAGGGTTGTTTTAATGGACCGCAAGCATGGGCTCGCAAACATGACATTCCTCTCAGACAGTTAGGGAAAGCCCACGCCCATGTTCGCCTTAGATGGTACGTCTTCTCCCCAGTACAGATGTGAGACACTACTTAACCCTCACAGTATCTGGTAACCACAGTGAGACATTCCTTTTTGATTTTCTGTTCACCTTTTACACCTGTGTTTGGGTCACTCCTGGCTAGTATTCATAATCCTTCTATTAATTGGTCAAGTAATTCTATCCATCTGGAACGTTCTTGTCATGTGAAGTGTTTAATTCTGCTATCCCCTGTGTCTTCTGTCCCTCTCATCAGGAGGAACCTGGTGATTTGAACAGGAGTGCGCGAGGAATATCATGATCTGCGCACGGTCTTCAGTCGTCCAGAGCCAGCTCCCTTCCTCCTCACCGGTCGTAGATTGTTGTATTGAATCTCCTTCCGGGGACCACTCCCTCGGGGTAGACTATACTCTCTGTCGGCTCCCGAACGTAAGGCTCTCGAGGATTATCTGTCTGTTTCTCTCGACGCCGGTACCGTGGTGCCTTCTTCCTCTCCCGCCGGAGCGGGATTTTTCTTTGTTAAGAAGAAGGACGGTACTCGCCGCCCTGCGTGGATATCGAGGGCTGAATGACATAACGGTTAAGAATCGTTATCCGCTTCCCTTATGTCGTCAGCCCTTCGAGATTTGCAGGGAGCCAGGTGCTTTACTAAGTTGGACCTTCGTAACGCTTACCACTCGTACGCATCAAGAGAGGGGACGAGTGGAAAACGGCGTTTAACTTCCGTTAGGCATTTTGAATACCGGGTTCTGCGTTCGGTCTCGCTAATGCCCACCAGCTGTCTTTCAGGCATTAGTTAATGATGTACTGAGAGACATGCTGAACATTTTTGTTTTCGTTTACCTTGACGATATCCTGATTTTTTTCACCGTCACTCGAGATCATGTTCAGCACGTTCGACGGTACTCCAGCGCCTTTGTAGAGAATTGTCTCTAACGTGAAGGCTGAGAAGTGCGCCTTTCATGTCTGCCTCTGTCACTTTTCTCGGTTCTGTTATTTCCGCTCAGGCATTCAGATGGATCCCGCTAAGGTCCAGGCTGTCAGCGATTGGCCCGTCCTAAGTCCCGTGTCGAGTTGCAGCGCTTTCTCGGTTTCGCTAATTTCTATCGGCGTTTCATTCGTAATTTCGGTCAAGTGGCTGCCCTCTCACAGCTCTGACTCTGTCATACTGAGCTTCTTTAAGTGGTCCGGTTCCGCCCAGGAGCTTTTGATCTCCTAAAAGAAGCGTTTACATCCGCCCCTATCCTTGTTACTCCTGACGTCACTAAAACAATTTCATTGTCGAGGTTGACGCTTCAGCAGTGGGCGTGGGAAGCCATTCTGTCTCAGCGCTTCCAGTCTGACGATAAGGTCCATCCTTGCGCTTACTTTTCTCATCGCCTGTCGCCACTCGGAACGCAACTATTGATGTGGGTAACCGCGAACTGCTCGCCATCCGCGTTAGCCATAGGCGAATGGCGACAGTGGTTGGAGGGGGCGACCGTCCCTTTTGTCGTTTGGACTGACCATAAGAACCTTGAGTACAATCCGTTCGGCCAAACGACTAAATGCACGTCAAGCTCGTTGGGCGTTGTTTTTCGCTCGTTTCGAGTTCGTGATTTCCTATCGTCCGGGAAATAAGAACACCAAGCCTGATGCCTTACCCGTCTCTTTAGTTCTTCTGTGGCTTTCTACCGACCCGAGGGGATCTCCCTGAAGGGCGTGTTGTGCTGTTGACTGTCTGGGGAATTGAGAGACAGGTAAAGCAAGCACTCACTCACACTGCGTCGCCGCGCGCTTGTCCTAGTAACCTTCTGTTCGTTCCTGTCTCTACTCGTCTGGCTGTTCTTCAGTGGGCTCACTCTGCCAAGTTAGCTGGCCACCCCGGCGTTCGGGGTACGCTTGCTTCTATTCGCCAGCGGTTTTGGTGGCCTACTCAGGAGCGGGACACGCGTCGTTTCGTGGCTGCTTGTTCGGACTGCGCGCAGACTAAGTCAGGTAACTTCCCTCGCCGGTCGTCTCAGACCGCTCCCATTCCTTCTCGACCATGGTCTCACATCGCCTTAGACTTTATTACCGGTCTGCCTTCGTCTGCGGGGAAGACTGTGATTTTACGGTTATCGATAGGTTCTCTAAGCGGCACATTTCATTCCCCTCGCTAAGCTTCCTTCCGCAAGGAGACGGCACAAATCATCATTGAGAATGTGTTCAGATTCATGGCCTCCCGTTAGACGCCGTTTCAGACAGAGGTCCGCAATTCACTTCAAGTTTTGGAGGGAGTTCTGTCGTTTGATTGGTGCTTCCGTCAGTCTCTCTTCCGGGTTTCTCCCAGTCTAACGGTCAAGCAGAAAGGGCCAATCAGTCGATTGGTCGCATTTTACGCAGCCTTTCGTTTCGAAACCCTGCGTCTTGGGCAGACCAGCTCCCTGGGCTGGGTACGCTCACAACTCGCTTCCTTCGTCTGCTACCGGCTGTCCCCGTTTCAGAGTAGTCTTGGTACCAGCCTCCTCTGTTTTCGTCCCAGCTCGCCGAGTCCAGCGTTCCCTCCGCTCAGGCTTTTGTCCAACGTTGTGAGCGCACCTGGAGAGGGGTCAGGTCTGCACTTTGCCGTTCAGGGCGCAGACTGTGAGAGCCGCAATAAACGTAGGATTAAGAGTCCTAGGTATTGTCGCGGGTCAGAGAGTGTGGCTTTCACTCGTAACCTTCCCCTTACGACAGCTTCTCGCAAGTTGACTCCGCGGTTCATTGGTCCGTTCCGTGTCTCTCAGGTCGTCAATCCTGTCGCTGTGCGACTGCTTCTTCCGCAACATCTTCGTCGCGTCCACCCTGTCTTCATGTCCTCTGTTCAAGCCTTTTCTTCGCGCCCCGTTCGTCTCCCTCCCCCCCCCCGTCCTTGTCGAGGGCGCTCCTATTTACAAGGTAGGAAGATCATGGACATGCGTTCTCGGGGACGTGGTCACCAGTACTTAGTGGATTGGGAGGGTTACGGTCCTGAGGAGAGGAGTTGGGTTCCATCTCGGGACGTGCTGGACCGTTCGTTGATTGATGATTTCCTTCGTTCCGCCAGGGTTCCTCCTCGAGTGCGCCAGGAGGCGCTCGGTGAGTGGGGGGTACTGTCATGTTTTGTCTTTGATCATGTCTTGTCCCTGTGCTTCCCTTGCTGGTCTTATTAGGTTTCTTTCTCTTTCTCTCTCTCTATCGTTCCGTTATGCTCCAGCTGTTTCTCATTCTCCCTACGACCTCATTTACTCTTTCACACCTGTCCCCTATTTTGCCTCTGATTAGAGTCCTATTTTCTCCCTCTGTTTTCCGCTCCTGTCCTTGTCGGATTCTTGTTTGTTTGTGCTGTCCTGTGTCCTTGTTCGCCCTGTCGTGTTCTTTGCTTCTTCGATGCTGCGTGAGCAGGTGTCTGTGTCAGCTGCGGCCGGTGCCTTCCCGAGGCGACCTGCAGTCTGTGGTCGCGTCTCCAGGCGTTCCTCTCTATTGACGAGAGGATTTCAGTTTCCTGTTTTGGATTACCATTGATTATATCCAGGAGAATCATATTTGTTTTAATACTGGAATAAAGACTCTGTTACTATTACGTCGCTTTTGGGTCTCATATTCAGCATAACACTGGAGCAAGGCACTTAACCCTAATTGCTCCTGTAAATGGCTCTGGATAAGTGCGTCTGCTAAATGACTCAAATGTAAATGCTGAGAATGAGTTTATCATAAATTGTTTTTTGTTTGTGTATAATCCTTTCTGACTATGGAGCTGTCCTATGTTCATTGTCCTATATTTATTGAAATCATAAAAGATACCTTATACAAGATGTGATTGAAAAAGTGATGGCCAGGGCATAGGTCAATGAGAAGAGAGGAATGATGGAGTCAGAGCTCTTCTCAAACTCTTCTTCTCTTGATATTGATGTAAAGTAAGATATGGTCATCTGCAAAGACAAATAAGAATATAGATACAAGACCATATTCAGGTAACATTAGTAAAACAACTCAAGATGTTTGAATAATCAAATTATCATGACGTTACATGTTTTTTTAATGGAGCTTAAATGTGCAGTTTGATCAATTAGGCTTTAGGCCTAAACATGGTGAGAAGACACCCATCCTATACAAGTTGACAAAAATGTTTCATCTCTAAAAGGATGTACTCACGCCTTCTTGTTGCATCATCGACGCAGTCTCTATAAACTTCTGCAGCCACATCGTAGTTACAYTCTGGTTGTCTTCTTTTAAGAAGTAAAAAAGTCGAATTGCCTTTGCGCTTTCAATTTCAGTTGACCCAGTTTTCAGTTTCACACCACCAATTTCAGATGCGATGAAAATGTTGTCATGATACGGGTAATCAATAGTTGTTGTGGTAACATTGGGAGTTTTTACAATATCAAAGATTGAATTTGACACGCACACATCACCTTTCTTAACACAAAGGTTTGAGAAATTAAATGTTCCWAKTTCAATGGCTTTCACGTCCCTGTCAATATCAACAATTTTAGTAAAAGCAGGAATTGTGAGGATATTTGCTGTAGGCGTAACAATTATGAGAGATGCAAAGGTCCCTTCAGTATAGAGCCGCAAACGAGAGAAMTCGRTATCATTCTGTGGAAAGTATTCTTTAACTACTCGTCGTTCGTCTTTCGCCGGTCCATTCATAGGTGTAAACATCTCTTCAATGCCGTTTGCTTCTCTGTCCGCAAGGAAGTAAAATCCTCCGCCAAGACACGCAGAAATCAACATTGGAAGAATAAAAAACCACCAGTGGTGTCTACCAACAAAACGCCCAAGTATTTCAAATCCTCTAGCTATTGGTTTCTCAACACAGTCTGTGTTGCACCCAGCCATTTTCTATTCTCCTTTTCAACTTGTGGTATTAGAAAAAAAAACTTGCCTTGAATTATATCTGTTGACGTTACAGTCATAAGCTATACTTCCTCTGAACATGGTAACATGATAAGCTTCCTGTGAAGAGTTTTTCTCAGCAATAGCTCTGCCAGCCCTGGTGCATCTCTGATCCTATCACAACCATGACTGCGTCAGGGCAATAAATGTTTACATATTAACTAATAAGGTGGTTTATCTGTTTGTGTTGTGATAACATCACTAGGTGTCACGCCTGCTCCAGCTCCCCCTCCCTGGCGCTCGAAGGTGCCAGGCTCCCCCAGCATTATGCACTCCTGCCACCATCAGTACACACACATGCCTTCCCCCCGTCACGAGGATCAGCGTATTACTGGACTCACCTGGAATCAATCACCTGTGTCAATACCGCCACTATATCTGTCTGTTCCCAAGCTCTGTTCCCCGCCGTCTTTGCATACCTGGTTCTGATGCTGTCTCTGTACTGTTTGATGTCTGTTCCATATTAAATGTTCTACCCCCCTGTACCTGCTTCTCTTCTCCAGCGTCGGTCCTTACACTTGGAGTTCATCGCTAGGATGCAAAGTTTCGTCTTTATTAATTAACATTGCTTGTGTAATGTTTTGTGCAATTTCAGGGGTTGCCCCTGTGATGACTTCCCTGTCAAAAGTACAGTTTGATAACAAAGGGGTGACCTGTTAATCTAAACTTCATATTGATGTACCGGCATATAAACACACACCTGTCAAAAGAGCCCTCATCCATTGTGATTCACTTTTGGGTCGATAATGTTTGAGTATGATAAAAGACAATCAAATACATTGTTTCATGTGTGTAACGACGACGCCGGGAGACGGGAAGCAAGTGCAGGTAGTGAGTTTAATAATTAACAAAACAGAGAACAATACAAGAGTAAAGTACAGACATGGAACAACATCAATATTGCCTGGGCAACTAAGGGCATGCCAGATATAGGGGAGGTAATGAGAGAGGAAATGGAGTCCAGGTGAGCCTAATCATGAGGAGCAAGTGCGCGTAATGATGGATGCCAGGTGCACGTAATGATTGTTGCCAGGATCGGTGGTTACTAAACCGGCGATGTCAAACACCGGAAGGGAGTAGCGGGAGTAGACGTGATAGTACCCCCCTCCCCGACACGCGGCTCCAGCCGCAGGACGACACCGGCCTAAGGGACGGCCCCGAGGATGAGGATGAGGAGCGGGCCGGTCTGGAAATCACGGATGATGTTGGTATCCAGAATGTCCTCCACCGGAACCCAACACCGCTCCTCTGGACCGTACCCCTCCCAGTCCACCAGGTACCGGAGCCTACCCCCATGACGGTCAGGAGTCCAGTAGGGATCTGACGGCATCTGACTCCCTCGACATCCAGGGGGGTGTCATGGGGGATAGCCTCAGCCAGGGGATCAGGAACCACCGGCCTGAGAAGGGAGACATTAAAGGAAGGTGAGATGCAGTAGTCACTGGGGAGCTGTAATCTATACACCACCTCATTGACCCTCAGGAGAATCTTGACGGTCCCACAACCCACAAACCGGGGGCTCAGCTTCTTGCAGGGTAGGCGGAGTGGGAGGTTGCTGGTAGAGAGCCAGACACGATCCCCAGGATGGAACAAGGGAGTCTCACTGCGGTGGCGGTCTGCCTGCTTCTTCTGACGGTGGACGGCGCACTGGAGTCTCACATGAGCATCGCTCCACAATTCTTCTCCACGTATGAAAAACTCATCAGCCACAGGAGCTTCGGTCTGGCGAGCCAGGGACGACCAAGGAGCCAAGGAGCCAGGGACGACTGATAACGCAGAACACACTGGAAGGGAGTCAGCCCGGAGGAGGATTGACTTAACGAATTCTGAGCATACTCCACCCATGGAAGGAATTGGGCCCCCTCCCCCTGCCGGTCCTGGGAGTGACTCCTCAGGAACCTCCCCAGCTCCTAGTTCATCCTCTCCACCTGCCTGTTAAACTGAGGCCGGTACCCGGAAGTGAGGCTGACCGTGGCCCCCAGCTTCTCCATAAAGGCTCTCCGTACCTGTGATGTGAATTGGGGGCCACGGTTGGTAGATGCTGTCCTCCGGAAGACCTGCTGGAACAGTGCATCAGCAACCTGGAGAGCAGTAGGGAGACCATATAGAGGGATGAAATTACATGATTTAGAAAATGTGTCTACCGTGAGAGGAGGGGAACAAAGTCAATGGACAGATGAGACTAGAGACGCTGAGGCACGGGAAGGGGAAGGAGCTTGGAGCGTGCCAGGGAGACTTAGTTTGGGCACATACAGAACAGGAGTTACTTTAATTTACTGACTTTATTGTCCCCATGGGGAAATTTTGTTGCTGTGTCATGTACAGTACACGTTTAAAGTGGCGTTTAAATAACAAAACAAATTGACAATACAACTTTCATAACAGTTACATACCAATAAAAAGAGACTAGTCTGCTTGCCTTACTGGGTCGATAGGAACATTGGCCCGAGCTATTTAGGAGGGTTACCACACCTGGCACAAATGTTTGTCTAGTTGTGTTTTTCCTGCCGAGGGGTGCCCTATACCTGCACCCAGAGGGGAGTAGTTCAAAGTCTGGGTACAGGGGGTGTCTTGGGTCTAAAATGATTTTGTGAGCCTTGCGGAGCCTTGACGTAGCGAGCAACAATACTTTCCAGAGAGTGATTGTATAGTACGGGTGATCCCAGGATGTCCAGCGACAATATCTGTGTGTGCCCAGGTCAACAGCCGCTCCCTTATCCCCATGTGAATGTAGAAGTGCTCAGGAAGACAGGTAGTGGGAGCGGGTTCCCTCTCCAGAGCCTGGGGAATGTCCACATCTACGTCCCAGACCACAGGGGCTACGTCATGAGAGGGAACATGTCCTCCGGCACACGGGTGACCACTCTTCGATTACAGTCACAGCCGTGTACATCCCCCCCAAGCAGATACCTCGACGGCCCTGAAAGAACTTCACTGGACTCTATGTAAACTAGAAACCATATATCATGAGGCTTTTTTTTGTAGCTGGGGGTTTTAACAAAGCTAATTTGAGACCAAGGCTACCTAAATTCTACCAGCACACTGATTGTTGTACCCGCTCGAGAAAAACATTGGACCATTGCTACTCTAACTTCCGCTATGCATTTAACGCCCTCCCCCGCCCTCCCTTCGGCAAATCTGACCATGACTCTTGCTGCTCCCCTCCTATAGGCAGAAACTAAAACAGGACGCGCCTGTGCTTAGGTCTATCCAACGCTGGTCTGACCAATCGGATTCCACACTTCAAGATTGCTTCGATCACGTGGACTGGGATATGTTCCGGGTAGCCTCAGAAAATAACATCGACGTATAATATATAATATATCATGGTCCCGTGTGGCTCAGTTGGTAGAGTTGGTAGAGCATGGCGCTTGCAACGCCAGGGTTGTGGGTTCATTCCCCACGGGGGGACCAGGATGAATATGTATGAACTTTCCAATTTGTAAGTCGCTCTGGATAAGAGCGTCTGCTAAATGACTTAAATGTAAATGTAATGTAAATGTATAAGCTGGACTGGAAACATGATCGAATACAAACAGTGTAGCCATTCCCTCTGCAAGGCAATCAAACAAGCAAAGCGCAATTCAACGCCTCAAACACAAGACATGTGGCAAGGTCTACAGACAATCACGAATTACAAAAAGAAAACCAGCCCTGTCGCGGACATCGACGTCTCACTCCCGGACAAATTAAACAACTTCTTTGTGCGCTTTGAGGCAATACAGTGCCACCGACACGGCCCGTGTGGGCTCTCCTTCAACGTGGCCGATGTGAGTAAAACATTTAAACGTGTTAACCCTCGCAAGGCTGTCGGCTCTGACGGCGTCCTCAGAGCATGCGCAGACCAACTGGCTGGTGTGTTTACGAACATATTCAATCAATCCCTATCCCAGGCTGCTGTCCCCACATGCTTCAAGATGGCCACCATTGTTCCTGTTCCCAAGAAAGCTAAGGTAACTGAACTAAATTACTATCGCCCCGTGGCACTCACTTCTGTCATCATGAAATGCTTTGAGAGACTAGTCAAAAATCATATCACCTCTACCCTACCTGATACCCTAGACCCAATCCAATTTGCTTATCGCCCCAGTAGGTCCACAGATAATGCATCTCCAACCCACTTTAATAAATAGATTTAATAATGGTATAACTAGTCACTTTAAATAATGCCACTTTAATTGTGCCTCTTTGCTTGATATCATCGGAAAATCAAAAGAAATCAGCCAAGATCTCAAAGAAAAAATTGTAGACCTCCACAAGTCTGGTTCATCCTTGGGAGCGATTTCCAAACGCCTGAAGGTACCACGTTCATCTGTACAAACAATAGTACGCAAGTATAAACACCAAGGGACCATGCAGCTGTCATACCGCTCAGGAAGGAGACGCGTTCTGTCTCCTAGAGATTAACGTAATTTGGTGCAAAAAGTGCAAATCAATCCCAGAACAACAGCAAAGGACCTTGTGAAGATGCTGGAGGAAACAGGTACAAAAGTATCTTTATCCACAGTAAAACGAGTCCTATATCGACATAACCTGAAAGGCCGCTCAGCAATCCACTGCTCCACAACAGCCATAAAAAAGCCAGACTACGGTTTGCAACTGCACATGGGGACAAAGATCGTACTTTTTGGAGAAATGTCCTCTGGTCTGATGAAACAAATATAGAACTGGATGGCCATAATGACCATTGTTACATTTGGAGGAAAAAGGGGGAGGCTTGCAAGCAGAATAACACCATCCCAACCGTAAAGCACAGGGGTGGCAGCATCATGTTGTGGGGGTGCTTTGCTGCAGGAGGGACTGGTGCACTTCACAAAATAGATGTCATCACGAGGAAGGAAAAGTATGTGGATATATTGAAGCAACATCTCAAGACATCAGTCAGTAAGGTAAAGCTTGGTCGCAACTGGGTCTTCCAAATGGACAATGACCCCAAGCATACTTCCAAAGTTGTGGCAAAATGGCTTAAGGACAACAAAGTCAGGGTATTGGAGTGGCCATCACTGAAAAATGGTGGCCACTGAAAAAGCGTGTGCGAGCAAGGAGGCCTACAAACCTGACTCAGTTACACCAGCTCTGTCAGGAGGAATGGGCCAAAATTCACCCAACTTATTGTGGGAAACTTGTGGAAGGCTACCCGAAATGTTTGACCCAAGTTAAACAATTTAACAGCAATGCTACCAAATACTAATTGAGTGTATGTAAACTTTGACCCACTGGGAATGTGATGAAAGAAATAAAAGCTGAAATAAAATGGTGATCCTAACTGACCTAAGACAGGGAATTTTTACTCTGATTAAATGTCAGGAATTGTGAAAAACTTGAGTTTAAATGTATTTGGCTAAGGTGTATGTAAACTTCCTGTATATACCATATTTTATACCATCTACTGCATCTTGCCTATGCCGAACGGTCATCGCGCATCCATATATATTTAAATGTACATATTCTTATTCCATCCCCTTACATTGTGTGTATAAGGCAGTCGATTTGAATTTGTTAGATTACTTGTTAGATATTATGTAACGACAGCCTTCCTCCTCTTCGTCRGAAGAGGAGGTGTAGCAGGGATCGGACCAAGACGCAGCGRAGTTCGTGTTCAACATGTTTAATAAAAGACGATACACGTGAACACTATACAAATACAAAATAACAAATGTGGCAAAACCGAAACAGTCCTATCTGGTGCAGAGAACACAAAGACAGAAGACAACCACCCACAAACCCCAACACAAAACAAGCTACCTAAATATGGTTCCCAATCAGAGACAATGACTAACACCTGCCTCTGATTGAGAACCATATCAGGCCATACATAGAAATGGACAAACTAGACACTCAACATAGAATGCCCACCCAGCTCACATCCTGACCAACACTAAAACAAGGAAAACACAAAAGAACTATGGTCAGAACGTGACATATTACTGCACTGTCGGAACTAGAAGCACAAGCATTTCACTACACTCGCATTAACATCTGCTAACAATATGTATAACATTTGATTTGATATTCTGAAAAGAATTGATCCTCATTTTCATAATAGCTACTGACATATGAGCTATGCCCTCTGATTTGGAAGCAACCAAAGATGCTTATTAAGCCACGAATGAACTTGTAATGAACACGGACACAAGTATCTTACCAAACCTGGCAATATGCTTAGACAGTTGTGAATCTAATAAAATATAACAAACTGTATTTACCTTATTCAATTAAGTTTCTGACAAGTTGGAAAACAGTTGAGTAAAACACACATCATTTTCTGCCTTGTTGTTTTCTCTGAGAAAGAAGAAGAGTCGAACAGCCAGTGCACTAACAAAAATATCTGTATTCAAAACTACTACCACCAGGTTCTATCCCCAAAAAGACAGTGTTTGACGATGAATTATGATAAGGAAAGGTAAAGTTGACCTTTTTGAATTGCACTAGCTGTGCCTATCAGTGACATCTAACATGTAATTTTGACAAATATTTTTTTTTTCCTGAATGATTCATAGGAAAAGTACAGTTTGTTATATTTCACAGATTCACAACTGTCTGGGCATATTGCCAGGTTTGGTGAAATACTTGTGCGTACATGTTCATATGTGGCTTTTACGTATCATGACCTGTGACCATCTCTCTAACTCTTCCTTCTAAATATATCCTCGAATGCTTTAACTTTTTATGGCTGCAGGGGCAGTATTGAGTAGCTTGGATGAAAGGTGCCCATTTCAAACGGCCTTGTACTCAATTCTTGCTCGTACAATATGCATATTATTATTACTATTGGATAGAAAACACTCTCAAGTTTCTAAAACCGTTTGAATTATATCTGTGAGTAAAACAGAACTCATTTTGCAGCAAACTTCCTGTCAGAAAGTGAAAAATCTGAAATCGAGGCTCTGTTCCAGGGCCTCCCTAATCATTTGCTTGAAATCTATTAGTATACATGCACTTCATACGCCTTCCACTAGATGTCAATAGGCTGTGAGAGGTGAAATGGAGTGTATAGCTATTTCTATGGTCAAAAGAGAGAGCTTGGAATGACATGACCCCAAATTCCTTTGTTCAGGAAGGCGCAGGAAGTACATCAGCATTGGCTTCTGAAAAGCTTTTATTATAGACAGCTAATATCTCCGGCTTTGATTTGATTTGATAAATGTGACAATATCATCGTAAAGTATGTTTTTTCAATATAGTTTAATCAGATTATTTAAATTTCTTCGGGAGTTTTGGCGTGTTCCGTTCTCTGCGTTTGTTCACGGTGGACAGCTTAGCGCCACACACCAAACAACGATTGTTCTGGACGAAGGACCCCTTGTACAACATTCTGACGGAAGCTCAACAAAAGTAGGACCCATTTATGATGTTATTTCCTATTTCTGTCGAAAATGTGTTGTTGTGTTTTCCGCCTTGATTTTTGGCGCTGTCTCGCTATAACGTAAGCTGCATGTCGTACTAAAGTTATTTTTAGAATTCTAACACGGCGATTGCATTAAGAACTAGTGTATCTATCATTTGCTGTACAACAAGTATTTTTTAGTAAAGTTTATGATTAGTTATTTGGTCAGAATAGGTGAGTGTCAGAAATATATCCGGAATCCGGAGATTCTGGAAAATATTGCTATGTTTTCACAATGTATAACCACGGATTTCAGCTCTAAATATGCACATTTTCGAACAAACCATATATGTATTGTGTAATATGATGTTATAGACTGTCATCTGATGAAGTTTATGAAGGTTAGTGAAATAATTAATATCTTTTGCTGTTTTGTCGCTATCGCTACTGTTGCCTTGAATCAATGTAGTTGTGTGGTTGGCTATTGTAGTAAGCTAATATAATGCTATATTGTGTTTTCGCTGTAAAACACTTAAGAATCGGAATATTTGGCTGGATTCACAAGATGTTTGTCTTTCATTTGCTGTACACCATGTATTTTTTCATAAATGTTTTTATGAGTATTTTTAGGTATTTCAATTTGGTCTCTGTAATTGTTCTAGCTGCTTCGGTGCTATTTCCGATTGTAGCTGCAATGTAAAACTATGATTTATACCTCAAATATGCACATTTTTCGAAACAACATAGATTTATTGTATAACATGTTATAAAGACTGTCATCTGATGAAGTTGTTTCTTGGTTAGTTTGGTTGGTTCTTGGTTAGTTTGGTTGGTTTTGTGCAAGCTACCTGTGCTGTGAAAAATGTCTGTGCTTTTTGTATTTGGTGGTGAGCTAACATAAATATACGTGGTGTTTTCGCTGTAAAACATTTAAAAAATGGGACATGTTGGCTGGATTCACAAGATGTTTATCTTTCATTTTGCTGTATGGGACTTGTTAATGTGTGAAAGTTAAATATTTAAAAAAAATATATATTTTGAATTCTCGCGCCCTGCACTTGAACTGGCTGTTGTCATTTGTGTACGACACCGGGCTTGCAGCCATAAGAAGTTATTAAGATGACTTTGAAACAGCGGTGAGAGACCCATAGCTCCATTCGGATACAGCCGCTGTCACGACTTCCGCCGAAGTCGGCTCCTCTCCTTGTTCTGGCGGCGTTCGGCGGTCGACGTCACCTGCTTTCTAGCCATCGCCACTCCATTTTTCATGTATCCATTTGTTTTGTCTTGTTCCCTGCACACCTGGGGCCTGTTGCAACAAAACTAGGATAAGGGATTAAGCCAGGATATCTTGGTGATCCTGGCTCAATTGATCCGTAATCCGGTTGCACTAAAGATGGATAGGGGGCAGGGAGATATGTTATGGTATAAATTACCATGGAGATTTATTCTGTGGAGCTAGCCTGCTCAGACCAGGCTAAATTCCAGGATCTATTTAATCTCATCCCTAATGTCAGTCAGCAGTCACCACAAATGGAAACAAATAGTTATTTCACTGCTCACTATACATTGTTATCACATGTAACTAGACCCACTGTTATTATTTAAACGTTTGTGATCATTAATTTCAATGATTTTGGATAAAAAATGATTTTTAGATGATGTTGCTATCATTAGATAATTTACAGTTTCCCATAGACTATAAGGTATATATAAAATGATAGAATATTAGGGCCACAGAGGGAAAAAAAACAAATCATAATATTGTAACCAGTTGTTTTAAAGGAGGACAGTTGTTAAAATGACAGATGTGGGGCATTTCGTGAAATTGTACTTCAGTATGGTTTTCATAAACAAATACATGCTGATGTGCCAGAATATTAGTATCACATTGTCAAAAGTATCAAAACTGTAAAAACAATATGTAGCTTTTCTGCAGAAAGAACCAGCCTCAAAAATTTATGACTTTATCTTTTTCTTCAGTGTGGCCCTAGTACTCTGTCATATAAACAAATACACATTCCATATGAATATAAAAAACAATGTGTAACATTATGTTCCTTTATTGAATAAGGACAAAACAAAGCAGGTAAACCATCAGCTCCTTTCGAAACTGAAGTCACAGTGACTCTACAAAGATGGAAAGCACAGAATCCAAGCATATTATACAAAATGATACATACACATTCAAAGGTCTGTATATAACACACCCTGCATGTCTGCACACTAAAATAAATGCAGGACAAATCCATACACATCAACTGAACAGACAAATGAATGGATGCAGTAAGCCTCCCTGCAGCCTTGTATTACACACAGTATACCGCACAAACATCATAAGAGGCCAAATTCGTCAAAAAACGAACCCAAAAACCCAAATTCCTCTGCCACCGCAGGACATATTTAACCAAAATTGAAAGCACACATACTAACTAAAAATAATTCAACACATATTGGTCCCTCAGCAGCCGACACTGTCGTCATCAGGGAAGATTGCCGATTGTCCCAGTCCATGGCTGGTGGCACTCTGGGGGCCTCTCCTTCCTCAGGCAGGCCACATTGTGGAGGACAGCACAAGCCACAGTAATATCACATGCCCTAACAGGGCTGACCCTTAATTTGTGAAGGCATTGAAGCGTGCCTTCAGGAGCCAAAGGTCATTTCAACTCTGGCCCTGGTCCTGGCATGGGCATGGTTGATAGCCTGCTGTGCTTCTGGGGGTCTGTGAAAGGTGTCAGGAGAAAAGGCTGGCAGCCATACCCCCCTGTCTCCCAGCAACACACCAGAGAATTCCTGTCAACACAAAATCTCATCATTACTACCTCATAAACACAGTGATATTCTTGACACAGCCATGATGGTTATAAATAGGGTTGTGTGGCTTACCTTGTGATAGGCACTGATAGATTTCAGAGGCCCGAAAGATTCTGGAGTCATGGACTGAGCCAGGCCATTTTGCCACAACATTGCTGATCACCAGTCAGCATTGCAGACCATCTGAAATCATAAGATGAGGAATATTACACCAATCAATGCACATCACTGGCAATGCAGAGTGTTCGTCAATGGACAATATCAAAAAGTTATGTTCACCTGAACATTAATGCTGTGAAAGGATTTCCTATTCACAAAATCGGCCTCATGGGCACCTGAAGGGGGCCTTTTATCCTTATGTGTGTGCAGTCCACTGCACCATATGACATTGGGGAAACCTGTCACACAAAGTAATGAGTATCCTACTATGTGTTAACAGTTGTCCTGTAATTTGTAGATCCTCTTACCTGCAATCCTATAGAACTCCTCTTTGATGTCACAGAGTCTTCTGTGGCCAGGGAAGGAGATGAAGACATCTGCTAATGCTTTGATAGCCAGACACACACTCCTTATTGTGCGGCAAATTGTGGCCTTGTTCAGCTGTTCTGCATCCCCACTGAGTACAGGAAGCTCCACTAGCAAAAAAGCGCAAGCCACACAAACCATTTGCTCCACACTCAGTGCATGGCTCCGTGCAGTGCGGTGCTTAATCCTGGGACCCAGTAGTCTGCATAGATACCTGATGCCATCTGCAGAAAACCTGTATCTTTCATATAGATGGTCATCAGGGAAGGCCAGTGGGTCCAACCGGTCCCTGAAGACCCTTTCTCGCCTGAAGGCTCTCCTCAGCACAAGTGCTTCTTCATCCACCACATCTCGCACGAATGGGCATGCCATTGTCAGAGCAGAAAGGAACAAACAATTTTGGGCCTTCATATAGGCTAGTGGCCACACCTGGTGCTGGGGGGGTGGGCAAAAGAGGGCGATGCCTTATAACGATGACTTGGTTGTACTGATTGCTGGGAAAATAAAAAAAACCTTAGAAAGATGCCACCGTCCTGTGTGCTCACAATAAGAGCTCAATATGTCATGGCTCACTTGACTTTACGAGAATATACCTAATTTTTATTTTGAGCTGTGTCATCTTCTTGGAGCTGGGGGTGGAAAGAAAATAATGATTAATACATTTGTTGTTACAGTTAGCATACAGTGTACATTGAAGGCATATCTCACCTCCCTCTCAAGTTTTTTTTATTCAAGGTCCAGTTTCCTAATTGTCCTCTTTTTTATTTCGGACTCCAGTGCAAGATTTTCCATCTTTTTCTTCTTGTACTGAATGTCTATGTCTGCCAGTTCTATTTGGCGCCGGAGGTGGTTGCCATACAACTTTCTGATAGCTTGTGAGCTCTGTGAAACAATACAATTAGCGCAGGCTGGAATTTGGCAGGATGTGGTGTCCTTTTATTAATACGCACTATGTTGCCAGGCTGGTTTTCCCACTGTATAGCATCTGGGTCCTGTAAAATAATTAGATTTTTTGATTTTGATGAGGACTCCTCACCATTGTAGAGTAAATAGTACTTTCACAGTCTTAACATGATACCTCATGCCTTCTGGAATCCAGAGGATGGTCTCCTCCTCATCATCGTCTCCATATCATGTGCTGTTGCTGCTGCACTGGGGCCTTCACCCTATCACATTTAATCGGTTTCATATTGAAGCTAGTAGAAAGAAGACATGCAGGCCTACAGTATGCCTTTGATGGAGTACTCACTGGTCAGCATCGTCTGGTGCTTGTGCTGGTGGCTCTAACAGGAACACAGTGCTGCAGACACTGCAAGGCAATAGGTAAACCAAAGTCAGACGTCCAAAATTGCTTCAATATGAATGTGGTTGTATCCCATGTAGAGATGAAGGACATACTTGAATGAAGCGGGTGGCATCTTGGGAGGAACCTATGCTCGTCTCTTTCCCCCCAGGGAATCCCCTCTAAGACGGCCTGCCTTTATTTAGCTCCAAGGCCATGTCCTCTGCTGGGGTAAGGTCAGCCTTTGGTGACCCACCACCCGTGCCTTGTCTTGGGTATTCTTTTTCACTGCTAAAACAGTACAGACAATGTGTGAGCAGGCACCTTCTGGGTCAATATATGCTTGTGCTTTGTTAAATATTAGTCAGGGACCATACCATTCTGCAGAATGTTCTTGTATTTAATTTTGACCTGCTGCCATGTCCGTTTTGGCCCGTTCATGTTTATCTACACACACACAACACACACATTTAATGGAGTCACACTGCAAAAAATTACTTGGTATTTTTGTCTTGTTTTCAGTAAAAATATCAAAAAATTTATCATAGCTTTATACAGTGTGATGGAGTTTTACTTTACACAATTTCACTCAATATCTGCAGTGCATTTCAATAAAAAAGTTAACCGTTTCATAATTACAGTACACTGCAATTTTTGGAGATTTGAATTAAATATTTGAATTAATTGTGTGTTTCAGCGGAGGCGGTGAGTGTGTAATTGTGCACTACTTACGCATTCAGGCGGTCTGCAATACTTTGCCACGCTTTTTCTCTTTGCTTTATCACTGTGGCGGTGTTGCCTTTCTTCTTTAATTATATCTTTTACCTCCTCGTATGCCTCCATGAGGATTTGTGCTTCCGACGGGGAAAAGTACGCGCTCTAGTTGCCATGGTAAATCAGTTAATCTGTGATCTGTGGCGGGGTCTATTTGAGTGAGCCGTGAAGCGCGCACCTTATCCAGGATGGTTTCACCTGGCTTAAATGAATCCGTGTCTCTGCTCATCCTGCTTGGTCTTTTGTGCAACCAATTAGCCTGATGCCACTGTTTTTGGCTTCATTGGATCAGCTGAGTCATTTATCCCGGATGTCTTAATTCTACTTTTGTGCAACCAGCCCCTGGTTTTCATTCCCCAATCACACTACATGTTTTTATTCCTCTGTTCCCCATCATGTCTTTGTGTAAGATTGTTTGTGTTACGTGTGTATTGTTGACGTGCCAGACTGGCTTTGTTTTCCGTATTTTTTCACGAAGTGTTTATTGTTAAACATATTCTTGTGACTGTTTTGCGCGTTTTGCACTTTTGCCTAAATAAAGTGTGCGCCTGTTCACAAATCTCTGCTCTCCTGCACCCGACTTCGCTACCAGTACGCACAGTCTGACAGCCGCAAAGAAAGAAAACCAGAATCATTCTAAAGGAAAACGTTTTTTTTGGACTAAATGTCTCCACTTTTTTTTGCAGGCCCGTCCGTCGATGTAAACTGGACCTCTATGCCATGCACCATCTCTTCAAGGAAGTAAAATCCTGCCCTATGTCCTTCAGAGATGAACAAGGGGACAGTGGAAACCACCATGCATTTCTCCCCAGCTTAAGATCCAAGATATGAAACAAGATCGTGAGACCGGTTTTTCAATGCATTCTGCGTGACACGAAGCCATGGTCACTGGTTAAGATGTAAGAAGTTATTATCAAAATGTCTTTAAGTACAGAAGAAGACCTGTATGGAGTTTAAAAGTGCTGCCAGTGGAACCGCTCACTAATTGGCCGCTACTCTGTGGGTGCAACCTCAAAAAAACATTGAAAG
>NW_019942585.1:403673-425212 GCF_002910315.2 Salvelinus sp. IW2-2015 | reverse complement strand
ATAGATTTAATAATGGTATAACTAGTCACTTTAAATAATGCACTTTAATTGTGCCTCTTTGCTTGATATCATCGGAAATTCAAAAGAAATCAGCCAAGATCTCAAAGAAAAATTGTAGACCTCCACAAGTCTGGTTCATCCTTGGGAGCGATTTCCAAACGCCTGAAGGTACCACGTTCATCTGTACAACAATAGTACGCAAGTATAAACACCAAGGGACCATGCAGCTGTCATACGCTCAGGAAGGAGACGCGTTCTGTCTCTAGAGATTAACGTAATTTGGTGCAAAAAGTGCAAATCAATCCCAGAACAACAGCAAAGGACCTTGTGAAGATGCTGGAGGAAACAGGTACAAAAGTATCTTTATCCACAGTAAAACGAGTCCTATATCGACATAACCTGAAAGGCCGCTCAGCAATCCACTGCTCCACAACAGCCATAAAAAGCCAGACTACGGTTTGCAACTGCACATGGGGACAAAGATCGTACTTTTTGGAGAAATGTCCTCTGGTCTGATGAAACAAATATAGACACTGATGGCCATAATGACCATTGTTACATTTGGAGGAAAAAGGGGAGGCTTGCAAGCAGAATAACACCATCCCAACCGTAAAGCACAGGGGTGGCAGCATCATGTTGTGGGGGTGCTTTGCTGCAGGAGGGACTGGTGCACTTCACAAAATAGATGTCATCACGAGGAAGGAAAAGTATGTGGATATATTGAAGCAACATCTCAAGACATCAGTCAGTAAGGTAAAGCTTGGTCGCAACTGGGTCTTCCAAATGGACAATGACCCCAAGCATACTTCCAAAGTTGTGGCAAAATGGCTTAAGGACAACAAAGTCAGGGTATTGGAGTGGCCATCACTGAAAAATGGTGGCCACTGAAAAAGCGTGTGCGAGCAAGGAGGCCCAAACCTGACTCAGTTACACCAGCTCTGTCAGGAGGAATGGGCCAAAATTCACCCAACTTATTGTGGGAAACTTGTGGAAGGCTACCCGAAATGTTTGACCCAAGTAAACAATTTAACAGCAATGCTACCAAATACTAATTGAGTGTATGTAAACTTTGACCCACTGGGAATGTGATGAAAGAAATAAAAGCTGAAATAAAATGGTGATCCTAACTGACCTAAGACAGGGAATTTTTACTCTGATTAAATGTCAGGAATTGTGAAAAACTTGAGTTTAAATGTATTTGGCTAAGGTGTATGTAAACTTCCTGTATATACCATATTTTATACCATCTCCTGCATCTTGCCTATGCCGAACGGTCATCGCGCATCCATATATATTTAAATGTACATATTCTTATTCCATCCCCTTACATTGTGTGTATAAGGCAGTCGATTTGAATTTGTTAAGATTACTTGTTAGATATTTGTAACGACAGCCTTCCTCCTCTTCGTCGAAGAGGAGGTGTAGCAGGGATCGAACCAAGACGCAGCGAGTTCGTGTTCAACATGTTTAATAAAAGACGATACACGTGAACACTATACAAATACAAAATAACAAATGTGGCAAACCGAAACAGTCCTATCTGGTGCAGAGAACACAAAGACAGAAGACAACCACCCACAACCCAACACAAACAAGCTACCTAAATATGGTTCCCAATCAGAGACAATGACTAACACCTGCCTCTGATTGAGAACCATATCAGCCATACATAGAAATGGACAAACTAGACACTCAACATAGAATGCCCACCCGCTCACATCCTGACCAACACTAAAACAAGGAAAACACAAAAGAACTATGGTCAGAAGTGACATATTACTGCACTGTCGGAACTAGAAGCACAAGCATTTCACTACACTCGCATTAACATCTGCTAACAATATGTATAACATTTGATTTGATATTCTGAAAAGAATTGATCCTCATTTTCATAATAGCTACTGACATATGAGCTATGCCCTCTGATTTGGAAGCAAACCAAAGATGCTTATTAAGCCACGAATGAACTTGTAATGAACACGGACACAAGTATCTTACCAAACCTGGCAATATGCTTAGACAGTTGTGAATCTAATAAAATATAACAAACTGTATTTACCTTATTCAATTAAGTTTCTGACAAGTTGGAAACAGTTGAGTAAAACACACATCATTTTCTGCCTTGTTGTTTTCTCTGAGAAAGAAGAAGAGTCGAACAGCCAGTGCACTAAACAAAAATATCTGTATTCAAACTACTACCACCAGTTCTATCCCCAAAAAGACAGTGTTTGACGATGAAATATAGACCTTTTTGAATTGACCTAGCTGTGCCTATCAGTGACATCTAACATGTAATTTTGACAAAATTTTTTTTTCCTGAATGATTCATAGGAAAAGTACAGTTTGTTATATTTCACAGATTCACAACTGTCTGGGCATATTGCCAGGTTTGGTGAAATACTTGTGCGTACATGTTCATATGTGGCTTTTACGTATCATGACCTGTGACCATCTCTCTAACTCTTCTTCTAAATAATCTCCTCGAATGCTTTAATAAGATGACTTTGAAACAGCGGTGAGAGACCTAGCTCCATTCGGGATACTTCCGCCGAAGTCGGCTCCTCTCCTTGTTCTGGCGGGTTCGGCGGTCGACGTCACCTGCTTTCTAGCCATCGTCGCTCCATTTTTCATGTATCCATTTGTTTTGTCTTGTTGCCTGCACACCTGGGTTTTCATTCCCAATCACACTAACATGTTTTTATTCCTCTGTTCCCCATCATGTCTTTGTGTAAGATTGTTTGTGTTACGTGTGTATTGTTGACGTGCCAGACTGGCTTGTTTTTTCCGTGTTATTTTTCACGAAGATGTTTATTGTTAAACAATTCTTGTGACTGTTTTGCGCGTTTTGCACTTTTGCCTAAATAAAGTGTGCGCCTGTTCACAAATCTCTGCTCTCCTGCACCCGACTTCGCTACCAGTACGCACACGTCTGACAGCGCCAAAGAAAGAAAACTCAGAATCATTCTAAAGGAAAACGTTTTTTTGGACTAAATGTCTCCATTTTTTTTGCAGGCCGTCCGTCGATGTAAACTGGACCTCTATGCCATGCACCATTCTCTTCAAGGAAGTAAAATCCTGCCCTATGTCCTTCAGAGATGAACAAGGCTACAAGTGGAACCACCATGCATTTCTCCCCAGCTTAAGATCCAGATATGAAACAAGATCGTGAGACCGGTTTTTCAATGCATTCTGCGTGACACGAAGCCATGGTCACTGGTTAAGATGTAAGAAGTTATTATCAAAATGTCTTTAAGTACAGAAGAAGACCTGTATGGAGTTTAAAAAGTGCTGCCAGTGGAACCGCTCACTAATTGGCCGCTACTTCTGTGAGGTGCACCTCAAAATAAACATGAAGAAGAGGAACACGTCAACAATACACATTAAGAGAGAGGAACACGTCAACAATACACATTAAGAAGAGGAACACGTCAAGACAAATACATCATTAAGAAAGAGGACACGTCAAACAATACACATTAGAGAGAGGAGCAGTCAACAATACACATTAAGAGAGAGGAACACGTCAACAATACACATTAAGAGAGAGGAACACGTCAACTATACACATTAAGAGAGAGGAACACGTCAACAATACACATTAAGAGAGAGGAACACGTCAAACAATACACATTAAGAGAGAGGAACACGTCAACATGGAAATAGGTTCCAACTGTATTAAACCTGATCATCTTTTGAATGTTTCTGTTTGGGAATCGATCTATACTTGTATATTACATGCTATCCTCTTCCAGGAAATAGACTATGTTCTATGGCTATGTAAATAGAACGCTATTTGAGTTATGTAAAAAAAGATTTATTGGTACATGTCCTCAGTTGGAAAGGCAGGCTCCATTTACCATTGTATTGTACAGTACATACCAATTTGATCAAGTGTTCTTACAAATAGATWTTACACACTTTCAGATGCTCATCGTACTTAAGCATGAAACATATTTTTCACTAGAAGTTGTCTGACGTTATCTGCCTACTGATCTGTTACAATGCTTSTTTGTTTTACACCTGTAAAGTTTACAACTACAGTGGAATAAACTTTGACCTTCTGATGCGTTATATTACAGCGTTAAAACTGCAATTGGTTACGGAGTAAGTCAGGTACTGGCAGGTATCCTACTAGCAAACATTACCGCTGAATGTCAATTGAATGTCCCCCTATCATCTCACGTTGACTTTTCCATGCTGTCAGCAAATCTCTCTCTCTCTTTAGTTCATACATTATTACAGAAATGTGCAAATTGTCACAAAATACTGAAGTATGATGGTTAGTGGAAAATTATATCATCAACCTGTTAGCAATGACTAATTTGATKATTAGTGACGTTCTGGTTTCCTCTCATTTTTACAAACTGTTCTGTTTTTAAGGTTCTTGACTATGTACACCTCAAAAGGTGCAGACTAACAGATAAAACACTTGAGAAGAAAAGATATTGGGTTTTTAAATGTAATTAACAAATTCTGTATCAGACAGAGGAAAAAGTAGATCTCAGACAAGCTCTTTTGCACCAATTTTGCTGCACAATAAGTTTTAGAAAATGAAAGGTTATGAGTACAATGAGGATAACCATATAGAAATCCACTTGATGACTGTAGATACTGTGGCCAAGGAGATACTGTCTGACAAAATAATAAACTGGCGTGGCCTTTATTGAYAGCATTGATTTCTGTGGAAATTAATCAGCATTTCCTTAGAGGACTGCAATCAGTCCTTCGAGATAAAGGCGATGCAGGTGAACTAAGGAGACTAAGGAACTGGAGGCAAATCCAGCCYTGTAAAGTTCTCACCTCTGATAAAAACAGAAGAAGCTGTTTTATGTTGAGAAATGAAATATAAAAAAATCCCAGCATTGTAAAACCTCAGACTACAGAGATGAATATTATGAAACATCAGCTAACGTGGATTTTGATTATTTAAATAACATGAATATATATCTAATGATACTTTTAAAGAAATGTTACTTGACTCATTGTTTCCTAACATCTGTACATGTAAGTTGAAATGTTTTTTTAAATATTTATAAACAAGCTACATGGTTGTTTACAAAAAACGATATACATTGTGATGAAAAAATATGTCTGTTAAAAATATATATATGTAGGTTACCTAGCTATTAATGTTAAAACAATTCCGATGTTCTTCCTATTCTGATGTGAATCATAACCTATTCCAGGTAAAGGGTTTGACCATTTCTGGAAGTTTCTTCTGGAAGGGAAGAACTGGATAATCTCTAACAAGAGATGTAACAGTACTTAAAGATGCTGACAACAGCAAACCTGGGAAGTCTCACACTATCAAAGCTGCTCTCATTGATGGGTTAGTATGAAGAGTCCCTGACTCTCACCATTTGTTTTTATAGAGTAAATACTGTGTACTGTACAAAAAAAACGTAGCCTGTCATTTCTATAGAGTGTCAAATGAATTGATGATGGTTGTTGCTTGTTTTAATAATATCTAGCCTAGATTTAGGCCTAGAGTCAATCAGATCAAGTGTTAACCGGCAATAGTAGACATCTGCATAGGGGATGTTTTGGCAGTGGTGGAGGTGGAACTGTGTTGGAGCCGTCACATTGGTGACCTTTTAATGTGACTCCGTTCAGCCAATGGCAATGTCCGCTTTAGGTATAATGCTGGGAACACCTCTGTTCCTTCACCAAGAATAAGCAAGACCTAGCAAGAATAAGGTCGTGACCTCTGTTACGTCACCAAGAATAAGCAAGACCTAGCAAGAATAAGGTCGTGACCTCTGCGATTTCCCTTCAAAAAAAGTCCCACAATGAAGATGGCAAAAAAATTGTCATATTTTATGAGGAAATGTTATTAACAGTTATTTGTCATTATAGCACAAAACAATATTATAGCGTTGACAGTATTGTTAACAGCATTAAYAGTAATGATCACTAGATAGTTATTATGTTATGGTAACAACAGTAGTACGAATAACAAAACATAATTTATAATGCTACTATAATTGTATTATAATTATCCACTTTAGAAAACACATTTAAATACCATTGTTATTTAATCGGTTTAAATCCAATCGTTTCCCTGTACATTGTGTCGCAGTAAAATGGTTTTTCCATTTAAGTCAGGAGCAGTTGTACTTTTTAAATCCACAGATCGTACATCCAGAGGAGCGTCGCTGCTCATTCTGCGGCCCTTAAAGAGTGTTTTTCCCCCCCGTGTTGGACATATATCTAATCACATTTTATTTGTCACATGTGCCAAATACAACAGGTGTAGACTTTACCGTGAAATGTTTAATTACGAGCCCTTTTCTCAAAGTGTAAGCAAAATTGCACAATAAAAAGGAAATAGTCATATTTAACCTTCATTTAACTAGGCAAGTTAGTTATGAACAAATTCTTATTTACAATCATGGCCGGTTGCGATACAGCCCGGGATCGAACCAGGGTCTGTAGTGACGCCACTCAGGATGTAATTGATAAATGAGGTAACATGTACATGTAGGTAGGGGTAAAGTGACTAAGCCATCAGGATAGAAAATAAACAGAGTAGCAGCAGTGTATGTGAAGAGAGTAAAAGGGTGTGAAAGTGTGTCTATGTGTGAGTGTGTGTGTGGCGTCAATATGCATATGTGTGTGTGTTTTGTGTATGTGAGCGTATGTAGTGTGTGTGTGTGTGTGTGTGTGTGGGTGTGTGGCGTCAATATGCATATGTGTGTGTGTTTTGTGTGTGTTTTGTGTGTGTGTGTGTGTGTGTGTGTGTGTGTGTGTGTGTGTGTGTGTGTGTGTGTGTGTGTGTGTGCCGTCAATATACATATGAGTGTGTGTGTGTGTGTGTGTGTGTGTGTGTGTGTGTGTGTGTGTGTGTGTGTGTGTGTGTGTGTGTGTGTGTGTCATCAATATGCATATGAGTGTGTGTTTTGTGTGTGTGTGTGTGTTCGAGTGTCAGCATAGTATGACACTGCTTGGGGACTAAGCACACACCCCTGAGAGGCCCATGTGTTGAGGATCAGAGTGG
The DNA here is from genome assembly GCF_002910315.2 of Salvelinus sp. IW2-2015. Classification (NCBI taxonomy): domain Eukaryota; kingdom Metazoa; phylum Chordata; class Actinopteri; order Salmoniformes; family Salmonidae; genus Salvelinus; species Salvelinus sp. IW2-2015. The sequence goes on along the minus strand of NW_019942585.1, from coordinate 418,215 downwards.
CGGATATGTTGTTGCCTACCCTTACCACCTGGGGGCGGCCCGTCAGGAAGTCCAGGAGCCAGTTGCAGAGGGAGGTGTTCAGTCCCTGGGTAGTAATGTGCTTTGAGGGCACTATGGTGTTGAACGCTGAGCTGTAGTCAATGAATAGCATTCTCACACAGGTGTTCCTTTTGTCCAGGTGGGAAAGGGCAGTGTGGAGTGCAATAGAGATTGCGTCATCTGTGGATCTGTTGGGGCGGTATGCAAATTGGAGTGGGTCTAGAGTGTCTGGGATGAAGGTGTTGATGTGAGCCAAGACCAGCCTTTCAAAGCATTTCATGGCTACAGATGTGAGGTCTGTGGGACGATAGTCATTTAGACAGGTTACCTTGGCATTCGTGGGCACAGGGACTGCGGTGGTCTGCTTGAAACATGTAGGTATTACAGACTGGGTGATGGAGAAGTTAAAAATGTAATTGAAGACACTTGCCAGCTGGTCAGCGCATGCTCTGAGTACGTGTCCTGGTAATCCGTCTGTCCCTGCAGCCTTGTGTATGTTGACCTGTTTCAAGGTCTTACTCACAGCTAGCTTCTGTCCTCCTCTGGGTACATAAAATTCAATACAAAACCTAGGAGGCTCATGGTTCTCACCCCCTTTCATAGACTTACACAGTAATTATGACAACTTCCAGAGGACGTGCTCCAACCTATCAGAGCTCTTGCAGCATGAACTGACATGTTGTCCACCAAATCAAAGGATCAGAGAATGAATCCAGTACTGAAAACATAAGCTACAGCTAGCTAGCACTGCAATGTATAACATGTGGTGAGTAGTTGACTCAAAGAGAGAGAAAGACAATAGTTTAACCGTTTTTAACAAATTAATTCCTTCCAAAATTAGGGAAAAGCAAAGAGAGAGAGAGAGAGAGAGAGAGAGAGAGAGAGAGAGAGAGAGCTTAATTTTTAAATTTTAAATTGTATTTTTTACTTTCACTTAGGTAGCAAATGCAGCTAGCTAGTTTAGCCTACTCAAAAACCCAGCTCGAACAGAGAGGGATGCTATGTCAGCTTGCTGACAATGGCTATCCAGAACTGTAACGCTTCCAAGTCTAGGTAAGCTTTTGGTTTTATTAATTTATTGCCACCGGGGCACGCCGGTGTAACTGATAAATTGCTTTCTGACTGTACACTGTATCGCACGATTGTAGCGAGTTTACTAACTCATTGTTTTCTAAAAATGCAACATGCAACAATTTCAACGATATGTTAGCTTAGTAGAGAGCTAGCCCAGGCCCTTAGGGGGTTTAATGCAGGCTACCCCTGTCAACCTACCAATTGTGCCCAGAGTGCAATTTCTAAAAAAGATAAAGCCAAATAGACAATTATATGTTTGACTATTAACCGTTTTCAGCTACATGAGCAGGTGCTGTTCGAGTGCCACCTGCAATTACATTAAAACTTGTTTGTCCTACCAGGTGACTGTGAGATGGCTCTCTGTGTCAGCTGTTTAATATCTGTGTCAGCTGTTTAATAGAGCTGCAAACCATTGTCGATCTCAGCAAGGGAAAGCTGATGTCACCTGATGTCACCTGATTTCACCTTTCTCCAGCAGAGCAGATGGCTATGGCAGAGAGGGTTGTGGGGGTTTTTCTACTGAAGCCACTGAAACAAGTGAGCTTTTTCTTCCGTTTGCACTCTTTGCAGTACAATATTCAAACTGGGCAAAACATTTAGCCAGTCTGGCCATAGAACGTCTCTGGGAGTATTTGATGCGTTGAATGAACTTTTAAACTTGAATTTCGTCAAAGAACTTCTAGAGAATAGTACTAGTATGTGACACTGTATATTTACCATCCCTTATCACCAATTTAAATTAGAGTGCAATAGACAAGCTCTTTTTCCTATATGACTCACCAAGAGTAATTAAGGGTGGAGCCCAACAGTTCCATGTAGTGTTCCATGTAGAACAACTTTGTCACAGATACTGGTCCCGGGGTGGATTGACCATCTGGTATTTCGGGCATATTTCAGATTGGCTGGTCCATTTTTTGCCCAGTGGGCCTGTCTAACTAGTAATTTTTGGGGGGTTTTGGACAAAATGTTCATTATCTGGCAAAAACGTTTTTTTTTTTTTACATTTAATATAACCTTTATTTAACTAGGCAAGTCAGTTAAAAAAAAATCTTATTTACAATGACAGCCTACCGGGGAACAACTGCTTTGTTCAGGGGCAGAACAACAGATTTTTACATTGTCAGCTCGGGGATTCAACCCAGCAACCTTTTGGTTACTGGCCCAATGCTCTAACCTTTAGGCTATCTGCCGCCCCATGTAGCCTGGGGCCTCAAAGAATGGGGGCCTCAAATAAAAAAATGGCCTGAAATGGCTAAGTGCTAAACGGGGTCCTTGGGACGTCGAACTCTGACGTCACTCCACTGAAGTCAACATTTAAAACGGTTAAGGTAAGGTTTAAGGTTAGGGTTAGGTAAGGGTTAAGGTTAGGTAAGGGTTAAGGGTTAAGGGTTAAGGGTTAAGGGTTAAGGGTTAAGGTTAGGTAATGGTTAAGGGTTAAGGTTAGGGTTAGGTAAGGGTTAAGGGTTAAGGTTAGGGTTAGGTAAGGGTTAAGGGTTGTTTTGGATCTGATGGGTAATAATGAGGAAGTAAATTACATGTCGGCTGTATTGTAGAGACTTATTCCATCAACATGTAATTGTTAAAGCTTATTCATTGCAGGCAACTTAATTTTTTATTTGATTTATTAGGATCCACATTAGCCGACGACAGCGGTGACAACTAGTCTTGTTGGGGTCAGACGTATAACAAAAAATACATTACAGACAAAATACTTTACAATTTATATACATTTAAAAACATTAACATGTAATGAAAGTGTGCATCTATTAGTTCCACATACATGTCAGTACATACACACACCAAGTACGTCACATGGGGAAGAGGCATTGTGTCGTGCATTCATGGCTTTGTATAATACCGTACATTTCCTTGAATTTGTTCTGGACCTTTGGGGACTGTGAAAAGACCCCTGGTGGCATGTCTGCTGGGTTAAGTGTGTGTGTCAGTGCTGTGTGTAAATTGACTATGCACACAATTTGGAATTTCCAACACATTGTTTCTTATAAAAACAAGAAGTGACGCGGTCAGTCTTTCTTTAATATTATCCCTGTGATTACAACGAAGAAGAAGATGTGCCGCTCTGTTTTGGATCAGCTGCAGCATTCTTTGCAACACTTGACCAGAAGACTGGACAATAATCAAGATAAGATAAAACTAAAGCCTGCAGGACTTAGTGGTGTGTGGTGTCAAAAAAGCAGAGCATCTCTTTATTACGGACAGACCTCTCCCCATCTTTACAACCATCGTCTAGAATGTCATTGTATGCTGTAGTGTTAAGATTTCCCTTCACTGCAACTTAAGGGGCCCAAACCATGAAAAACAGCCCCAGACCATTATTCCTCCTCCACCAAACTTTAAAGTTGGCACTATGCGTTGAGGCAGGTAACGTTTTCCTGGCATCCGCCAAACCCTGATTCGTCCGTCGGACTACCAGATGGTGAAGCGTGACTCATCACTCCAGAGAACGTGTTTCCACTGATCCAGAGTCCAATGGTGGCGAGCTTTACACCACTCCAGCAGACGCTTGGCATTGTGCATGGTGATCTTAGTCTTGTGTGCGGCTGCTCGGGCATGGAAACCCATTTCATGAAGCTCCCGACGAACAGTTCTTGTCCTGACGTTACTTCCAGAGGCAGTTTGGAACTCTATAGTGAGTGTTGCAACCGAGGACAGACGATTCCCATTCTGTGAGACTGTGTGGCTTACCACCTCGTGGGTGAGCCATTGTTGCTCCTAGACGTTTCCATTTCACAATAACAGCACTTGGAGTTGACCGTTGCAGCTCTAGCAGTGCAGAAATTTGACGAACTGACTTGTTGGAAAGGTGGCATCCTATGACGGTGCCACATTGAAGTCACTGAGCTCTTCACTATGGCCATTCTACTGCCAATGTTTGTCTATAGAGATTGCATGGGCGTGTGCTCAATTTTATACACATGTCAGCAACGTATGTGGCTGAAATAGCTGAATCCACTCATTTGAAGGAATCAATCAATAAGTGACTTCAACAGGAAATGGCTGGTCGGGATCGGTGTGGACGAACTTGACTGGCCTGCATAGAGCCCTGACCTCAACCCCATCGAGCACATTTGGGATGAATTGGTCCCCGACCTCACTAATGCTCTTGTTGATGAATGTAAGCAAGCCTCAATGTTCCAACATCTAATGGAAAGCCTTCCCAAAAGAGTGAAAGCTTTTATAGCAGCAAATGCCCAATATTTTGGAATGAGATGTTCGATGAGCAGGTGTCTATATACTTTTGGCCATATAGTGTACCTTAACTTGCAGTAGCTTCGCTTCCTGGATAGATATTTGCATAAAGATTACAACTCCAGTAAATTATTAACAATGGAGAACACTATGTACAAGTCAGGACTTGCTTGAAATAAATGTTGTGCGGTCTGGAACCTTCCTCCTTTGCCTTGGGATGTGCGCCACATGCAATCATCCATGTGGTTAGTCAGTAGTGGGTAAGMCCAGAGTCATCAATTCATTTAGTGTATTTCTGTCATAACAGAACCAAATCTCTAAGGGAAGCATTGAGCTTCATGTACAGCTGTCTACAAGGACATAAGCAGCGAAATAAGCACTTCCTTATAGGAATGGCTACTAGTACAGCCAATTGGCAGTTAAACACTGGTCAATTATCAATAATATGTGGTATGTCCGTGCCTTTCAGGTTTTAGCATCATGTGATGCCTGGCCAAAGAGGAACTTTGCTTCTCTTCCCTGTGCTATGTAGCTTCACTTACCCATGTGGTTGACACCAATCTGCATTTCAAATCCATCAGCTGTTTTCCCGTACGGACACATCATGACGCCAGCATTGTTGATGAGGATGTTGAGTTTCTTCTCTTCTACAATTTTTTAAAATTCAAAATGTATGTTTTAATGACAGGAGTGCAAATGAATCAATCCATTGTCCCAATGAAGTCGTGACTCGTGATACAATCAAGTCTAACTTAATTAAGGTTTTTTGGACAGGGACAAGGTACAACAAAAACATAAGTCTCAGAACACTGAAAAATGGTTACAATTTCCATCTGAGGTTTGCCTAGAGACCATCTGAGTTATGCCTTAATAAGCAGGTGGCTATGGTGAAACAACAAACATTGTAGAGACACCATGTGGAAAAACTAAGCAATCGACTAACGTTTCAAGTCATGTCTCACTTCCCCTTACCTTTGTTGATGGTCTCTGGCAAACTGTCTGAAGGATTTTGGCTGCCAGAGCCTTGTATGACTTATTTCAGGGCCCCCTCAGCTTTCTCCATGTATCTGCAGGCCATGATGATTCTAGCCTCTAGATATAAAGACAATTTGGGGAAAAAATTGTGGAAGCAAATCATTCCAGCCCAATCCGAATCCAACTCAGGATGTCAATCATACAGGCTTTTCAGGAGAATATTGGACAGAGCCTTCATAGCTACATACAGTTTTTAATTTAATGTTTTTAATTATAATATTGAATGATTTCACGTTATGTAGGTAAAACATTTACCAGCAGTTTCACGTTATGTGGGTAAAACATTTACCAGCAGCTACCCCTGCTGGATAGTCACAAACATCAACCAGTGCATGTCTGGCATCACCTGCTAAGTGGAATAAAGGGGGATACATAGTCAGTATGTTTTATATACATTACTCATTAACTAGCCAACGTTAGCCAGTTAGCTTGGGTGCTTGACAACCATTGAATGCTGGATCTACTCCTCGGCCAGAGCATCCAGTGTGTGCTCTGAACCCACCGATAGCGAAACGGACAATTTGACACCGAATTGTATTTACCAACGGACAATTTGACAACGCTCTGTTTTTACGTACGCCCAGAGCACACTCTGGCACTGAATTTACGAACACACCCGAAATCGTAAAATCTTTAGCTAGTAATTTGTTATGCTAACAAGCTAGCAAGAGGTTGCATAGCAACAGCATCAACTACCGGTAGACAGCCGAGGCTCTAGTACGCTCAACTGAAACGATACCCTTCGTTTACAGTGTACTTAAATGAGCTAATAGTATGTAGTATATACTCATTATGTATGTAGTATACGGTATGTTAGTATGGGTATTCGAACACAACTCTAGTCAGTTGTACAACTGAATGCTCTCAACTGAAATGTGTCTTCCACATTTAGCCCAACCCCTCTGAATCAGGGAGGTGCGAAGGGCTGCCTTAAAATTGACATCCACGTCATCGGCACCCGGGGAACAGTGGGTTAACTGCCTTGCTCAGGGGCAGAACGACAGATTTTTACCTTGTCAGCTTGGGGATTCAATTCAGCAACCTTTTGGTTACTGGCCCAACGCTCTAACCACTAGGATATAGGTTGATATACTACTACAGTTTATGTGTTGTGTTATCATTAGGCTACATAGTAGCTTTAGCACATTAGTGAGAACATATTAAAGCCCAGCTGTAACACAACTCATTCTACAAATAGAAAACTATGATCAGTTGATTAGGAGATCAGGTGTTTTACTGCTAGGCTTCTCAGCGTGCACGAGAAAGCATGATGCATGGTCTCCAAAGCATTTTGAGAATTAGGCAAGGAGAGGGGATTTGAGGAATCAATGAAAGACTAATTGAGGAAAGAGCCAAAGCCTCATTCAACAGGTCATGGTGAGACATCTTCATATGTACCGGTATGCTAACATCATCATGGCTTTAGTATCACTGTAGACCTACCTCTCTTTGCCAGGTCCAGCGCTGTCTTTTGCCAATACCAGTGTTGGCTCCAGTTATGAGCACTGTTTTGTCATCAAGTCGGGCTGCGGATGACCATGGTCTCCGGAAGAGATTTCTAAAGAGATTGAGTAATCATGTTTCCCTACTGTAATAACTCAGTAGGCCACAGGGTATGGACCATTGATATAAAAAAATAAGTGTGAAAGAACTGTAAAGACAGACAAAGATAACGAATTGAATTGGAAAGACAACCAATTTTAAATGAATCTAATGTTTGGGTAAACCACTGAACTCCTAGCCATGTTTAACTCTGCCCGTACTAGCCGATTAAACACGATTTAATGATGGAGTTGAGCGGCGACTAGTGTTGTCGGAGTGGACTCCGACCTCGTATTAAAGGAAGTTTATATAAAAAATGATTGATTTCATCACCCAAATGTTTCTTTGGGTGCTGAAATCTGTCGTTTTTTGATAAAAGCTTAATTTTATGTGAAGTCGGAGCCCAAATCCACCCACACTTGTCGCTGCTAAACTCCATCGTTTATTGTGGAATTGAGTTAGTCGGCAATGCCTGTACACACCTGTACGTGTTTGAAAGCTCTGCCTACCTCTCACACACCTGTACGTGTTTGAAAGCTCTGACTACCTCTACACACCTGTACGTGTTTGAAAGCTCTGACTACCTCTACACACCTGTACGTGTTTGAAAGCTCTGACTACCTCTACACACCTGTACGTGTTTGAAAAGCTCTGACTACCTCTACACCACCTGTACGTGTTTGAAAGCCTTGACTACCTCTACACACCTGTACGTGTTTGAAAGCTCTGACTACCTCTACCACACCTGTACGTGTTGAAAGATGACTACCTCTACACACCTGTACGTGTTTGAAAGCTCTGACTACCTCTACACACCTGTACGTGTTTGAAAGCTCTGACTACCTCTACAGACCTGGGCCTGGTTTCTTAAGGCCAAGTGCATCGTTAGAACCATTGGTACGTATCTTTAAGATGCTTTAGCAAAACCGGGCCCTGTATGATACAGATTTAGATACATACAGTATCGTCAGAAAGCATTTACGCCCCTTGACTTATTCCACATTTTGTTGTGTTCCAGGCTGAATTCAAAATTGATTAAATTCAGGCTATATCACAAGAAAATGTGGGAAAAGTTAAGGGGTGTTGTCACATTCCTGACCTGTTTTCTATTGTTTTGTATGTGTTTAGTTGGTCAGGGCGTGAGTTGGGATGGGCAGTCTGTGTTGTTTGTTCTATGTGGGAGTGTGTTGGTTAATTAGCCTTATATGGTTCTCAATCAGGGACAGGTGTTATTCATTTCCTCTGATTGAGAATCATATATAGGTTGGCTGTTCTCACTGTTTGTTTGTGGGTGATTGTCTTCCGTGTCTGTGTCTGTGCACCACACGGGATTGTTTTCGGTTTGTTCGTTTTATGTAGTCTATTCCTGTTCGTGGGTTCTTTCGTGTCTTTATGTAAGTTCCATGTTCAGGTTTCGTCTACGTCGTTTTCTTATTTTGTAAGTTATTCAAGTGTTCTTCGTGTTTCGTCTTTATTTAATAAATTCATTATGTCATCATACCTCGCTGCGTATTGGTCCACCGATCCTTCTCTCCTCTCCTCGTCCGAGGAGGAGGAAGAGCTAGAGCACCATTACAGGTGTGAATACTTTCTGAAGATACTGACATGTTTAACTAATAACCTCTACCAAACCTGCATGTGTTTTGAAGGCCCTAACTCTGCAGATCCTTAATTATCATAAAACTGTCAACAAGCCAGGCCAGCTTTGATAAAATAAGTAGGAAAAAAATGTTGAACATGTTTTTCGTAAAATAAGCATCTTAGTCTGATTAACCAATGTCACAAATGTTTTGCTACACCCGCAATAACATCTGCTAAATATGTATGTGACCAATAAAATTTTATTTTATTTTAAACCATAGTTCTTCTAAAGGGTCTGAGAAAATGTGTTGTGAGAAACATGAAGTTAGTAACATTATATGCCATAACTGAATAAAATTACTGAAATAATTGCAGCTATAGCCTCGGTTTCTCACCCAAATGGTATTTCGAAATGGAGTAACAGATGATGACGGTGAAACAATTCAAACCTCTTAAATGATTCGCCTATAGCGAGCCATAGTAATGGAGTCTTTTTGTAGGCACTAACTCCACCATGGCTCGTTGGCAAAAGCCTATGGGGAAATTTAATGGATTTTTTTMGTAGGGTTTTTGGATAAATGCTGAAAATAGGGTCTGTGGTAAACACAGACTTAGGAGATCTTTTACGTTTTGTTCTATGAGATCATCTTCATCAGCTAACGTCACTTTTTGTGAAATGTTGAATCATTTATGTTATCACATAAAAGCACGTAAAGGCTTCATTATTCATAAAGGTCATGTTAACTGACTGATATCTCTTTTTTTGTTTGTTGTTGAAGAACCTGAAAATATCAGGATATCAGGATATTATATTTTTCAAAGTTAGCTGGCTAACTCATTGATCCTGCTTTGTAGTATATCCTTCTGGTCACAGATAACAAACAACAACAACCATAACACTCTTATAATAATAAAAATAACATCAAATAACTAAACTAGAATATTTAAGAAAAATAACAATATCAAATCAAATCAAATGTTATTAGTCACACGTGCCGAATACAACAGGTGTAGACCTCACAGTGAAATGCTTACTTACAAGCCCTTAACCAACAGTGCAGTTTCAAAAAAATACAAATAAGAATAAGAGATAAAACTAACAGGTAATTAAAGAGCAGCAGTAAAATAACAATAGCGAGACTATGTACAGGGGGGTACCGAGCCAATGTGCGGGGCCACCGGTTATTTGAGGTAGTATGTATATGTTGGTATTATTAAAGTGACTATGCATAGATGACGAACAAGAGAATAGCAGTGGTGTAAAGAGTGTGTGTGTGTGGGGGGTGGGGGGGTCACTGCAAATATTCTAGTCTAGGTAGACATTTGACTAGATTTTCAGGAGTCTTATGGCTTCGGGGTAGAAGCTGTTGAGAAGCCTCTTGGACCTGGACTTGGCGCTCCGGTACCGCTTGCTGTACGGTAGCAGAGAGAACAGTCTATGACTAGAGTGGCTGGAGTCTTTGACAATTTTTAGGGCCTTCCTGTGTTACCGCCTAATATAGAGGTCCTGGGTGACAGGAAGCTTGGCTCCAGTGATGTACTGGGCCGTTCACACTACCCTCTGTGGTGCCTTGCAGTACGAGGCCGAGCAGTTGCCATACCAGGCAACTGTATATTTTCAGATAACAGATTTTTTTTGTGATTGCCTCATTAATCCAATTTTTTTTTCATGGTAGCCTTAGTGTAGCAACTGGATTATATAATATAGGAAATAAATAACGAATGAACGAGAAAAGTTCATAAAAGGGTATACGGATGGGTTAGCGAATGAAATAACTATGATTGGTGGCAGGCTGGGGGAATGTATGATGTCATCAGCTTTAGAAGAATCAACAATAGTCTCGTTTTGTTGACATCATGATGCTAACCTGTTTGGACTGTTAGCGTGTCAACAATGACGAAGTAGGATCCCCTTATGATTCGTCAGTTATGTATGTCAGAGTTCTCCGTCACTTTTTCATTAAATCACACCCTGTGTTTGGTGACGTAAGCCTTTCTGTGATGTAACATCGGAATGTAGGTAAATTAAGCGTACAAGTAGCTTTAATTCATAGCCAAACAAAAATTTAGCAAATTCAGGTTGAAGAATTTATCGAAGACTACTAAAACCTGATGAATCCTTGGACTGTGTGGCACCTAATGCCCAGTGGATGGCGTACTTCAATCAATAACATGACTGATCAAATCTGATGAATCTTTGCACTGTGTAGCAACTAATACCCAGTGGATGGAGTACTGTGTAGCCACTAATACCCAGTGGATGGAGTACCGTGTAGCCACTAATACCCAGTGGAACCCTCTGTGGTGCCTTGCAGTACGAGGCCGAGCAGTTGCCATACCAGGCAACTGTATATTTTCAGATAACAGATTTTTTTTGTGATTGCCTCATTAATCCAATTTTTTTTTCATGGTAGCCTTAGTGTAGCAACTGGATTATATAATATAGGAAATAAATAACGAATGAACGAGAAAAGTTCATAAAAGGGTATACGGATGGGTTAGCGAATGAAATAACTATGATTGGTGGCAGGCTGGGGGAATGTATGATGTCATCAGCTTTAGAAGAATCAACAATAGTCTCGTTTTGTTGACATCATGATGCTAACCTGTTTGGACTGTTAGCGTGTCAACAATGACGAAGTAGGATCCCCTTATGATTCGTCAGTTATGTATGTCAGAGTCTTCCGTCACTTTTTCATTAAATCACACCCTGTGTTTGGTGACGTAAGCCTTTCTGTGATGTAACATCGGAATGTAGGGAAATTAAGCGTACAAGTAGCTTTAATTCATAGCCAAACAAAAATTTAGCAAATTCAGGTTGAAGAATTTATCGAAGGACTACAAAACCTGATGAATCCCTGGACTGTGTGGCACCTAATGCCCAGTGGATGGCGTACTTCAATCAATAACATGACTGATCAAATCTGATGAATCTTTGCACTGTGTAGCAACTAATACCAGTGGATGGAGTACTGTGTAGCCACTAATACCAGTGGATGGAGTACCGTGTAGCCACTAATACCCAGTGGATGGAGTACTGTGAGCCACTAATACCCAGTGGATGATACGTGTAGCCACTAATACCCAGTGGATGGAGTACTGTGTAACCACTAATACCCAGTGGATGGAGTACCGTGTAGCCACTAATACCCAGTGGATGGAGTACCATGTAGCCACTAATACCCAGTGGATGGAGTACTGTGTAGCAACTAATACCAGGATGGAGTACCATGTAGCCACTAATACCCAGTGGATGGAGTACCGTGTAGCCACTAATACCCAGTGGATGGAGTACTGTGTAGCCACTAATACCCAGTGGATGGTAGTGTAGCCACTAATACCCAGTGGATGGAGTACTGTGTAGCCACTAATACCCAGTGGATGGAGTACTGTGTAGCCACTAAAAACCCAGTGGATGGAGTACTGTGTAGCCACTAATACCCAGTGGATGGAGTACCATGTAGCCACTAAATACCCAGCGGATGGAGTACCGTGTAGCCACAATACCCAGTGGATGGAGTACTGTGTAGCCACTAATACCCAGTGGGATGGAGTACCGTGTAGCCACTAATACCCAGTGGATGGAGTACTGTGTGTAGCCACTAATACCCAGCGGATGGAGTACCGTGTAGCCACTAATACCCAGTGGATGGAGTACCGTGTAGCCACTAATACCCAGTGGATGGAGTACCATGTAGCAACTAATACCCAGTGGATGGAGTACTGTGTAGCCACTAATACCCAGTGGATGAAGCACTGTGTAGCAACTAATACCCAGTGGATGGAGTACTGTGTAGCCACTAATACCCAGTGGGTGGAGTACTGTGTAGCCACTAATACCAGTGGATGGAGTACCGTGTAGCCACTAATACCCAGTGGATGGAGTACCGTGTAGCCACTAATACCCAGTGGATGGAGTACCGTGTAGCCACTAATACCAGTGGATGAGTACCGTGTAGCCACTAATACCCAGTGGATGGAGTACTGTGTAACCACTAATACCCAGTGGATGGAGTACTGTGTAGCCACTAATACCCAGTGGATGGAGTACTGTGTAGCAACTAATACCCAGTGGATGGAGTACCGTGTAGCCACTAATACCCAGTGGATGGAGTACCGTGTGCCACTAATACCCAGTGGATGGAGTACCGTGTAGCCACTAATACCAGTGGATGGAGTACTGTGTAGCCACTAATACCCAGTGGATGGAGTACCATGTACCACTAATACCCAGTGGATGGAGTACTGTGTAGCCACTAATACCAGTGGATGGAGTACCGTGTAGCCACTAATACCCAGTGGATGGAGTACTGTGTAGCCACTAAAACCCAGTGGATGGAGTACCATGTAGCCACTAATACCCAGTGGATGGAGTACTGTGTAGCCACTAATACCCAGTGGATGGAGTACCGTGTAACCACTAATACCCAGTGGATGGAGTACTGTGTAGCCACTAATACCCAGTGGATGGAGTACTGTGTAGCCACTAATACCCAGTGGATGGAGTACCATGTAGCCACTAATACCCAGTGGATGGAGTACTGTGTAGCCACTAATACCCAGTGGATGGAGTACACGTGGAGCCACTAATACCCAGTGGATGGAGTACTGTGTAGCCACTAATACCCAGTGGATGGAGTACCGTGTAGCACTAATTCCAGTGGATGGAGTACTGTGTAGCCACTAATACCCAGTGGATGGAGTACTGTGTAGCCACTAATACCAGTGGATGGAGTATTTCAATCAATAAAACCTTATCTTGCCTTTGACTTGTTTAACTTTTTTTTGTATAATAAACTGCTAAAATGTTCTAATTCATGAGCAAGTCGTTGATGAATAAAGAATCTAGTTGATGGAATTCTCATAAAAGGGTGGCTAGCGGTAAATAGAAAGCATTTCATTATGTGAAACGAGCTAAAGCACAGCAATGAAAGCATGGAGCTTCATTTGAACTTCATGCTAACTTGACGGACAATAATAATATTATGGACATTATCTTGCTTTTTCTTAGCATCAAATCTTCTTTGATTCTCTCCAGTGTACGGCGCCAATAGGCCTTGGCATGGACGTATGTGTTTTGGAAAGGTGCAGCACACTGCTATGGGATACCCAAATCACTGACACAGTTTGTCGGGATGTATCCATTACGGTTTGTCCTTGCATTTTGGCCTCCAATCGCTGTATAATATGCCGTGTGAGCAAATGTCCTGCATCCAAAGCTGCTTGATTGGAATAAGCCAACTAGTATGAGAGTTTTAACGATTTTCAGTGACCTTTCTTCCTGACTTGAATTTTGAGTTTCATTCATAGTAGTCAGTATATATATATATAATATATAATATATATATATATATATTATATATATATATAATATATATTATATAAATATGTATATAACCTCGTTTTGCATTGTTTAAGTTCAGTCAAGTGTTACTGTACCTCGACATACAGTGTGGTCTTAGTCCGTGCATGACCCTCAACAATGTTTTAGCATTACATGACCCCTCAACAATGTGTTTAGCATTACCATGACCCTCAACAATGTTTTAGCAATACCATGACCCTCAACAATGTTTTAGCATTACCATGACCCCTCAACAATGTTTTAGCATTACCATGACCCCAACAATGTTTTAGCATTACCATGACCCCTCACAATGTTTTAGCATTACATGACCCTCAACAAATGTTTTAGCATTACCATTGACCCTCAACAGTGTTTTAGCATTACCATGACCCCTCAACAATGTTTAGCATTACCATGACCCCTCAACAGTGTTTAGCATACCATGACCCTCAACAATGTTTTAGCATTACCATGACCCCTCAACAATTGTTTTAGCATCTACCATGACCCCTCAACAATGTTTTAGCATTACCACTACCCCTCAACAGTGTTTGAGCATTACCATGACCCCTCAACATGTTTAGCATACCATGACCCCTCAACAATGTTTTAGCAATGACCACTGACCCCTCAACAATGTTTTAGCATTACCATGACCCCTCCAACAATGTTTTAGCATTACCATGACCCTCAACAATGTTTTAGCATTACCAT
>NW_019942585.1:393756-403648 GCF_002910315.2 Salvelinus sp. IW2-2015 | reverse complement strand
ATGGAGTTACTGTGTAGCCACTAATACCCAGTGGATGGAAGTACTGTGTAGCCACTAATACCCAGTGGATGAGTACTGTGTAACCACTAATACCCAGTGGATGGAGTACCGTGTAGCCACTAATACCCATGGGATGGAGTACATGTAGCCACTAATACCCAGTGGATGGAGTACTGTGTAGCAACTAATACCCAGTGGATGGAGTACCATGTAGCCACTAATACCCAGTGGATGGAGTACCGTGTAGCCACTAATACCCAGTGGATGGAGTACTGTGTAGCCACTAATACCCAGTGGATGGAGTACTGTGTAGCCACTAATACCCAGTGGATGGAGTACTGTGTAGCCACTAATACCCAGTGGATGGAGTACTGTGTAGCCACTAAAACCCAGTGGATGGAGTACTGTGTAGCCACTAATACCCAGTGGATGGAGTACCATGTAGCCACAATACCCAGCGGATGGAGTACCGTGTAGCCACTAATACCCAGTGGATGGAGTACTGTGTAGCCACTAATACCCAGTGGATGGAGTACCGTGTAGCCACTAATACCCAGTGGATGGAGTACTGTGTAGCCACTAATACCCAGCGGATGGGTAGTACCGTGTAGCCACTAATACCCAGTGGATGGATACCGTGTAGCCACTAATACCCAGTGGATGGAGTACCATGTACAACTAATACCCAGTGGATGGAGTACTGTGTAGCCACTAATACCCAGTGGATGAAGCACTGTGTAGCAACTAATACCCAGTGATGGAGTACTGTGTAGCCACTAATACCAGTGGATGGGAGTACTGTGTAGCCACTAATACCCAGTGGATGGAGTACCGTGTAGCCACTAATACCCAGTGGATGGAGTACCGTGTAGCCACTAATACCCAGTGGATGGAGTACCGTGTAGCCACTAATACCCAGTGGATGGAGTACCGTGTAGCCACTAATACCCAGTGGATGGAGTACTGTGTACCACTAATACCCAGTGGATGGAGTACTGTGTAGCCACTAATACCCAGTGGATGGAGTACTGTGTAGCAACTAATACCCAGTGGATGGAGTACTTGTAGCCACTAATACCCAGTGGATGAGAGTACCGTGTAGCCACTAATACCCAGTGGATGGAGTACCGTGTAGCCACTAATACCCAGTGGATGGAGTACTGTGTAGCCACTAATACCCAGTGGAATGGAGTACCATGTAGCCACTAATACCCAGTGGATGGAGTACTGTGTAGCCACTAATACCCAATCTCTCGTGGTCTGTGTACCATGACCCCTCAACAATGTTTTAGCATTACCATGACCCCTCAACAATGTTTTAGCATTACCATGACCCCTCAACAATGTTTTAGCATTACCATATGACAGATTCCATATGAACATAATGTCACATTCTATAACAACTTTCACGAATAACCCATTTTAAATGTTTATACATGTTTTATAAATTATTATAAATACTATAAATGTTTGTAAATGTAATGCTGATGATGCTTATACATGCTCATAAATGTTTACAAATAATAAAATACTATTTTATAATAATAATATTAATAATATCACTACTAGTAAAATACTACCTATGTAATCCTACCTACAGTTTATATGTACAGTACATAGCTACCATAATTACCTTGTACCCCTGCACATCGACTCGGTACTYGTAATCGCTGTATATAGCTATGTTACTTTTACTCGTTATTGTTATTGTTATTGTTATTGGGTATCCACAGCAGTGGTCTGCACCTTTCCAAAACCTGTATTAGTGGGGCGGCAGATAGTCTAGTGGTTAGAGTTGTTGTGCCAGTAACCAAAAGGTTGCTAGATCAAATCCCTGAGCTGATAAGGTAAAAATATGTCGTTCTGCCCCTGAACAAGCCATTTAACCCACTGTTCCTAGGCTGTCATTGTAAACAAGAATTTGTTCTTAACTGACTTGCCCAGTTAAATAAAGGTTAAATAAATAAAATAAACAGATACAAATAAAAATAGCACAACCGGCCGTGATTGGGAGTCCCATAGGTCGGAGCGTCGTCCAGGTTTAGGGTTTGGTTGGAGTAGCCCATCATTGTAAATAATAATTTGTTCTTAACTGACTTACCTTGTTAAATAAAGTTTTAATTTAAAAAATGTCAGAAAAAATAGAACATTCACTGTGTTCCTCGTGTCACTATTTCTACATTTGTTTGTTATTTATTCTCTCTATCTTAACTCTGCATTGTTGGAAAAAGGATTTCACTGATAGTCTACACCTGTTGTTTTTACGCATGTGATGAATAAAATGTGATTTGAAATAGGCCCGTTCATTCATTCTTGTTCATGAAAGTTGTCCCCCCCCCAAAAAAGATGTTATTACCCTGATACTACTGGTATGTTTTCACTTATGTCTCATTGTTTAAGATGTCTGACTCAGACTACACGGTTGCTATTATGGCCTGTTGTGTTGAATAAAAACAATGACTTAGTGACAGAAACGTTTGGAATGAGTTAGCATGTGGGATGCAAATGTAATGAGTCACTCTGCGGAGTTTATTTTCTTAGCTACATAGCTAAGAGACAGTTGTTATTTCTGTGGAATATAGAATGACATAAGTATACAACAACCATCCAATACCAATATTTAAGTTTTAGCTGTAGTTCCTTTACTTTATTCTGCAGGTAGACGGGAACCCAGGGGGAACCCAGGGGGGGGGTCTCGGGGGTCTGATATAAAGTTGATAAACCAGTATCACTGCTTCAGATTGAGCTGTCAATATTTCAGATGAGACACGTAAACTATCATCACCGGATCTTCCTTTTAATTACTTACAGCCTTGTTTGAGTTTTGTTTTGTTTTCTAATTGTTTGTTTTTCTATTCGTCAGATTTACAACCTCACGACCTGGAGGATCTCTCTGATTGGATCCATGACGTCTCTCCTTGGGGGAAGTCATCTTGTGTGTCAGTGGCAAAATGTGCTGAAGGAGGGAAACTGCGTGTCTGTCTGGGTCAGGAGATTCCTTAGCCTTGACTTGCACCCCCCCCCCCCCCCTTGGCCTTCAGAACATCCTCAATTCTTCAGGTCATGGACTCTACAAGATGTCGAAAGAGTTCACAGGAATGCTGGCCCATGTTGACTCCAATGCTTCCCACAGTTGTGTCAAGTTGGCTGGATGTCCTTTGGGTGGTGAAGAATTAGATTCATATACACACGGGAAATTGTTGAACGTGAAAAACCAAGCAGCGTTGCAGTTCTTGACACCCTCAAACATGCTCCTGGCACCTTCTACCATACCCGATCAAAGGCACTTAAATCTTTTGTCTTGCCTATTCACCCTCTGAATGGCACAAATACACAATCCATGTCTCAATTGTCTCAAGACTTAAAAATCCTTCTTAAACCCGTAGCTTAAGGTAGCTAAAACTAACGCACATTGACTCTGTACCGGTAACCCCCTCCTCCCCTGTATATAAGTCTCGCTATTGTTATTTTACCGCTGCTCTTGAATTACTTGTTACTTTTATTTCTTATTCTTATCCGTATTTTTTTAAACTGCATTGTTGGTTAGGGGATCGTAAGTAAGCATTTCACTGTAAGGTCTACTACACCTGTTGTATTCAGGATTTCACTGTAAGGCTACTACACCTGTTGGTATGTAACTAATAAGATTTTATTTGATTTAAAAGCTTAATTTGTCGATCGACGTGGATGCAGGTGCATGGGAAGGAGTCCGTTTTTTTGGGCCACACTTTTGTTCACATCGCGTTCCATTTAGGAACGCCACCTTGTGTAATGTATATCCACTAGGGGGAGCCAGAGTAGCTTACCAAGCAAGAGGTGCCTTGTGTAGTGTATATCCACTAGGGGGAGCCAGAGTAGCTTACCAAGCAAGAGGTGCCTTGTGTAGTGTATATCCACTAAGGGAGCCAGAGTAGCTTACCAAGCAAGAGGTGCCTTGTGTAGTGGATACCACTAGGGGAGCCAGAGTAGCTTAACGTCTAGGCCAGCCGGTCCAAGCAAGAGAGCCTTTTGTAGTGTATATCCCACTAGGGGGAGCCAGAGTACCTTACCAAGCAAGAGTAGCCTTTTGTAGTGTATATCCACTAGGGGAGCAGAGTAGCATACCAAGCAAGAGGAGTCTTGTGTAGTATATCCACTAGGGGGAGCCAGAGTAGCTTACCAAGCAAGAGGAGTCTTGTGTAGTGTATATCCACTAGGGGGAACCAGAGTAGCTTACCAAGCAAGAGGAGCCTTGTGTAGTGTATATCCACTAGGGGGAGCCAGAGTAGCTTACCAAGCAAGAGGGGCCTTGTGTAGTGGATATCCACTAGGGGGCCAGAGTAGCTTACCAAGCAAGAGGCACTCTGACTGTAGCTAGTGACGACATTTAAACTTACGCGGAAACTGTGTTATATGCCTTTTTGTTTACAAACACTGGCTAGTCTGGTGTTCAAATGCTCTGCGACGCTACTTTTTTAGCCACAGAAGCAGAAGCAAACATGTCTCTCTACGAATTGCAATTGCTATAACTTGAACTTCTCTCAGAGCTTGAACTTCTCTCAGAGCTTGTACTTCTCTCACTACTCAGAGCTTGAACTTCTCTCACTACTCAGAGCTTGAACTTCTCTCACTACTCAGGAGGAGATACAAACAACAACAAAGGAAATGTTTTTCCACTGAACAACTACACGAGGGGACAATGGAGAATACATGTCTCTTCTCCAACTACGCGAAGCAATCTACGAGGAAAGACATTTCCAATACTTTCGGATGTCTGTTGCCAGATTTGACGACATGCTTCAGCGCCGTTGGAATTATCCGCTTTGTGCAGGATGTCAGTGGAAAATATATTCGGTTTCCGAGCTCGGCAAATTCCGGAGCGACTACTACGACTACTAGGGATAATTCTCAGTGGTCCTGATGGCAGTCTGCAAAGTACCCACTTCACATGAAGAGGTGGGTCATATGGTCCTGATGGCAGTCTGCAAAGTACCACTCCACCATGAAGGAGGTGGGTCCATATGGTCCTGATGGCAGTCTGCAAAGTACCACTTCACCATGAAGGAGGTGGGTCATATGTCCTGATGGCAGTCTGCAAAGTACCACTTCATCATGAAGGAGGTGGGTCCATATGGTTCTGATGGCAGGCTGAGATGCAAGGTACCGCTTACCATGAAGGAGGTGGGTCCATATGGTCCTGATGGCAGGCTGAGATGCAAGGTACGCTTCATCATGAAGGAGGTTAGTCCATATGGTCCTGATGGCAGTCTGAGATGCAAGGTATGCTTCACCATGAAGGAGGTGGGTCCATATGGTTTCTGATGGCAGGCTGAGATGCAAGGTACCACTTCACCATGAAGGAGGTGGGTCCATATGGTCCTGATGGCAGCTGAGATGCAAAGTACCACTTCACCATGAAGGAGGTGGGTCCATATGGTCCTGATGGCAGTCTGCAAGGTACCACTTCACCATGAAGGAGGTGGGTTCATATGGTCCTGATGGCAGTCTGCAAAGTACACTTCACCATGAAGGAGGTGGGTCCTATGGTCGATGCAGGAGCTGAGATGCAAGGTACCACTTCACCATGAAGGAGGTGGGTCCATAGGTCCTGATGGCAGTCTGCAAAGTACCACTTCACCATGAAGGAGGTGGGTCCATATGGTCCTGATGGCAGTCTGAGATGCAAGGTACGCACTTCACCATGATCGACCTGGGTTCATATGGTCGGGAGAGAGATGCGGAAATCTGCTCATGAAGCAAGCTGGGCTCCCAACCCATTTCAGGCCAGCTGTCGCTACCAAGGCCAGGGTGCTTGCCGGGGAACCAAACACCGAGACCATATGTCTTCATGGGAAACGAGGCATTCCCTCTGAGGGTAAACTTGATGCGACCGTCTCCAGGTGAAATACACCAAATACATGTGACTATACAAATGAAATGATAGGCCTATGTCCAAAGCATAGGCGACACAGTTGTTACAGTACACATTTAATAGCCTCCATGTTCCTGTTCAATACTAATGGAAACACATGTTTTATTTAATGGTTCTTCTGGCCTTGATGACGCCAAGATCATCAACGACAGCCACTCAAGAGCCAGAACAATTTCCGAGAACTGCTTTGGGATCCTTGCTGCAAGATGGAGGATCCTGGGATGAGCCCTTGAGATTGCCCCAGAGAAAGCTGAGAAGGCCTGCGTGGCCCTCCACAACTACCTCTGCACCATAGACACTGACAACACAGAGTCATCAACACAATACAGCCACCCCACGTTTCTTGACCACTCCCCACCCACTGGGAACTTGTGTCCAGGATACTGTAGACAGGTGGTACAAGGAGACACCAGCTTCCTGGATGTCGGTAGACATGGGAACCAGAGTTGCTATAGATGTGCACAATAACATCAAGGCCTCCTTCCTCACACCAGCTGGTCGAGTGTCTTTCTAGGATGCTGAGATCACTCGTAGCACTCTACATTAACATACATCTTGAATAACGTTCCAACCGGAGAATTAGATTGACTTCAGAAGAGKGGTGGAACGGAGGTCCTCCTCATGTGAAGGCGCATGTGAAAGCATGGTCAGCTCGTGGCAGACCTGACTAATTCCTGTCTCCTTCGGCCCCCCTTCACATTAGAGTCATCAGACAAAGTTCTATTGACTGTTGACATCTAGTGGAAGCCGAGGAAGTGAAAACTCATCAATATCTCGCTGTAATTTCAATGAGAGCTTGGTTGAAAATCTGCCACCTCAGAAACAATTCAAACAGGAAGTGGAACTTCTCAGGTTTTTGCCTGCCATATGAGTTCTGTTATACTCACAGACATAATTCAAACAGTTTTAGAAACTTCAGAGTGTTTTATATCCAATACGAATAGTAATATGCATATATTAGCAACTGGGYCTGAGGAGTAGGCAGTTTACTATGGGAACCTCTGTGCACCTTTCATCCAAGCTACTCAATACTGCCCCTGCAGCCATAAGAAGTTAAATGTTCAAATGTTTGAGTGTGGTTTGGAAAACATGTGCTCACATACTGAACCAGTCAAATGTTTGGACACACCTATTACTACATGATTCCATATGTGTTATTTCATTGCTTGATGGTTTTTGCACTTGAAGAAACTTTCAAAGTTCTTGAAATTTGTATTTGTTGAACACTTTTTTTGGTTACTACATGATTCCATATGTGTTATTTCATAGTTTTGATGTCTTCACTATTATTCTACAATGTAGAAAATAGTAAAATAAAATAAAAACGTTGAATGAGTAGGTGAGTCCAAACTTTTGACTGCTACTGTAAGTATTCAGACCCTTTACTCAGTACTTTATTGAAGTACCTTTGGCAGCGATTACAGCCTCAAGTCTTCTTGGGTCCCAATGCTACAAGCTTGTCACAACTGTATTTGGGGAGTTTCTGCCTTTCTTCTCTGCAGATCCTCTCAAGCTCTGTCAGGTTGGAAGGGGAGCGTTGCTGCACAGCTATTTTCAGGTCTCTCCAGAGATGTTCGATTGGGTTCAAGTCCGGGCTCTGGCTGGGCCACTCAAGGACATTCAGAGACTCGTCCCGAATCCACTCCTGTGTTGTCTTGGCTGTGTGCTTAGGGTTGTTGTCCTGTTGGAAGGTGAACCTTCATCCCAGTCTGAGGTCCTGAGTGCTCTGGAGCAGGTTTTCATCAAGGATCTCTCTGTACTTTGCTCTGTTCATCTTTCCCTCGATCCTGACTAGTCTCCCAGTCCCTGCCGCTGGAAACATCCCCCAGCATGATGCTGCCACCACCACGCTTCACCGTAGGGATGGTGCCAGGTTTCCTCCAGACGTGATGCTTGGCATTCAGGCCAAGAGTTCAATCTTGGTCTGAGAGTCTTTAGGTGCCTTTTACCAAACTCCAAGCTGGCTGTCATGTGCCTTTTACTGAGGAGTGGCTTCCGTCTGGCCACTCTACCATAAAAGCCTGATTGGTGGAGTGCTGCAGAGATGGTTGTCCTTCTGGAAGGTTATCCCATCTCCATAGAGGAACTCTGGAGCTCTGTCAGAGTGACCATTGGGTTCTTGTCTCCTCCCTGACCAAGGCCCTTCAACTCCGATTGATCTTGGCCAGCTCTAGGAAGAGTCTTGGTGGTTCCAAATTCTTCCATTTAAGAATGATGGAGGCCACTGTGTTCTTGGGAACGTTCAATGCTGCAGAAATGTTTTTGTATCCTTCCCAGATCTGTGCCTCGACACAATCCTGTCTCAGAGCTCTTCGGACAATTCCTTCAACGTCATTGCTTGGTTTTTGCTCTGACATGCACTGTCAACTGTGGACCTTATATAGACAAGTGTGTTCCTTTCCAAATCACGTCCAATTAATGAATTTACACAGGTGGACTCCAATCAAGTTGTAGAAACATTTAAAGGATACCCAATGGAAACAGGATGCACCTGAGCTCAGTTTTGAGTCTCTTAACAAAGGGTTTGAATACTTATGTAATAAGTATTTCTGTTTTTATTTTTAATACATTTGCAAACATTTCTAAAAAAACTGCTTTCGATTTGAAATGATGGGGTATTGTGTGTAGATTGATGAGGAATTTTATTTATTTAATCCGTTTTAGAACAAGGCTGTAACGTAACAAAATGTGGGAAAAGGGAAAGGATCTGAATAACTTTCAGAATTCACTGTAATATACTAGACAGTAGTCATAATAACCACTACTAAGGTTGTTATCAGTTTGCTTCACACAGAGCTGTACACAGAATAAGGGTCAACCAGTGTTACCACATGCCCTTTTGCCCTACTATGAGAAGGTGCCCTCACACAGAGCTGTACACAGAATAAGGGTCAACCATGTTACCACCTGCCCCCCCCCCCCCCCCCCCCCCCCACCAAAAAAAGGTCTGTGCATTGCCTTGAGAACAGCTGGTCTCCTTCCATCCCTCGTCGTCTTATTCCCTACATAGCACCTTCTCCCGTGCCGACATCTGAAAACCACATGAAGCCAACGTCGACCACGATTTGATCACGGAAGACACGTTTGCAGATCTTATTTCACAAAGATGGTTGCCACTCCCACCTACCGGGTGATATAATATGCAGGCATGTGGACTACACCATTGTACTGAGAGTAGGTGAGCTAGTGAAGTTTAGATGGTTGAACAGTATCCTACAAGCTAATCTTTTAACCCTCTCTCTCCTCCACTCTCTCTCTCACACAAACTCTCTTTTCTCTCGCTCTACCACAGCTGTACATCCTGTTGGATTCCATCTCCTTCCATTACACATTGTCGGTGCATCACCTCGGGGCCATTCTTCCACTCTGGGGGCCTCTTGTTTTTTTTTTATTCCACATGCAGCCTGCCTAAGTGCATTCTACAAAGGATTTGCCCTTTTTCTGGGAATCAGATTCCATGTTTTATAAATCAGAGTTATCATCTTTTTAGGATAAACAGTAGCTTTCATCTGAAAAGCATCTGACTTTACAGTTGTCTTCTCTCATTAATGGAATGTGTGTTGTGAGCTAAAGAGAGTGAGAAGAGAGAGAGGAGAGAGAGAGAGAGAGAGAGAGAGAGAGAGAGAGAAGAGAGAAAGAAGAGAGAGAGAGAGAGAGAGACACAAGAGAGAGAGACAGAGACATAGAGAAAGAGAGACAGCAGAGAGAGACAGAGAGAGCGGAGAGACACACTCAGAGAGAGAGAGAGACAGAGAAAGAGAGACAGAGAAGACAGAGAGAGAGAGACACACAAGAGAGAGACACACAGAGAGAGGAGAGAGAGAGAAGAGACAGAGAGAGAGAGAGAGAGAGAGAGAGAGAGAGAGAGAGAGAGAGAGAGAGAGAGAGAGAGAGAGAGAGAGAGAGAGAGAGAGAGAGAGAGAGAGAGAGAGAGGGATAAGTGAGAGAGAGAGAGAGAGGAAAGATGACAAGAGAGAGAGA
>NW_019942585.1:384426-392737 GCF_002910315.2 Salvelinus sp. IW2-2015 | reverse complement strand
CCACAAGAGAGAGATGGGAGTCAAATAAAATTCGATTTCAGATATTTTTATCACATAAAAATCGTCAGTTAGTTTTTCAGAGTCAGTTAAATAAACGCCAGCCTAAACAAATGACACATGGAAGTGAGAAGTCAAGTTCTCTTAGTGAAAATATGAATTACATTATAACATAATTTTTGATTTATGCAGACGGAACGAACAAAAACACTGCTAGGCTACAGACCCCATTGACAACCTTCCCAACCAGTCTCCCTCCACCAGTCTCGCTCCCACCAGTCTCTCTCCCACCAGTCTCCTCCACCATCTCTCCAACCAGTCTCCTGCCCCACAGCGTCTCCCTCCCACCAGTCTCCTCCACCAGTCTCCTCCCACCAGTCTCCTCTCCCACGCAGTCTCCTCCACCAGTCCTCGCCTCCCACCAGTCTCCCTCCCACCGAGTCTCCCACCAGTCTCCCCCACCAGTTCCCCCCCACCAGTCTCCCCCACCAGTCCCCCCCAGTCTCCCCACCAGTCTCCCTCCGCACCAGTCTCCCCCCACCAGTCTCCCCCACCAAGTCTCCCTCCACAGTCTCCCCCCACCCAGTCTCCCCCACCCAGTCCTCCCATCCCATCACAGTCTCCCCCACAGTCTCCCTCCCACGCATCTCCCCGCCCACCAGTCTCCCCCCACCAGTCTCCCTCCCACCGAGTCTCCCTCCACCAGTCTCCCTCCCACAGTCTCCTCCACCAGTCTCCCACCAGTCTCCGCCCTACCCAGTCCTCCCTCCACCAGTTCCCTCCCACCAGTCTCCTCCCACCAGTCTCCCCCCACCAGTCTCCTCCCACCAGTCTCCCCCCACCCAGTTCTCCCTCCCACCAAGCTCTCCTCCCACCAGTCCCCCCCACCAGTCTCCCTCCCACCAGTCTCCCTCCCACCAGCTCCTCCCACCAGTCTCTCTCACCACCGCCAGTCTCGTCCCCCCACCAGTCTCCCTCCCACCAGTCCTCCGTCCCACCAGTCCCCCCCCACGCAGTCTCCCTCCCACTCAGTTCTCCTCTCCCACCAGTTCTCCCACGTCCTCCCCCAGATCTCTCTCCCACCAGTCTCCCCCCCACCAGTCTCCCTTCCCACCAGTCTCCCTCACCACTCAGTCTCCCCCCACCCATCTCCCTCCCACCAGTCCCCCACGACAGTCTCCCATAGATAGCCTTACATAGGCTAGATGATCAAAGATTAGCCTGTATACACAAAAGGGCAACAGATGTACATATTGCCCAGAGTAAAATCTCATAGCATCTGGCAGCGAGGTAATGTAATTAAATGAGACAACTCCTGAACTCGACTGGTCAGATTTGTTCTGGAAAGACCCGTATAGCCCTAGCTGGTTCAAACCATTTTGGTCATTTTAAAATCGTTGTGATGAAACACAGCACGCACTACGGGCTAGTAAACAAAATAAGACATTACTGTGGAACATAGAACATTCCTGACGCACCATTCAAACCAAGTTGAGGAGATAATATATCCAGCTATTAATAGTTTAGATGTGGTTTTACGAATCCAAAAACGATCCAAAAATGATTGATCCAAATATCCTTTCCATTTCGGACAGCGCGTCAGACACCCGAGAGTAAAAACCTCCCAGTGCACATTTCAACCACAGTAATAGTTGTATTACTGTTCCACTAGCAGAACTACCGAGGACGTCACTTTGCTATGGTAATAAGATCACCATCGAAACAAAAGCCCACATTTAAAAACATTGCAAGGTCGATAAATTATAAAAAACTATATTTTAGATTTTAATCAATGTCGATATTTATTGTGCTTACAAGTACATACAATAAGGAATTTATGGAAAACATTTGAAATATTATTTTGAAGATCCCTTTAAAAAAAATCCAATGTTCAGACTGGTATGTTGACAATATTGGGCTTACAGTGAAAAAAAAACTATTCTTTGTGCTGATGTAAAATTGGGTTTTGAGTACTCAGTAGGGTCTGTGGAATCTATATATGGTGTAATTTCCTGGGGCATTGAATAATACTGCAATAATACTACACAATGCAAAACACTGTATATAAAATACATATTGGTTTATAGTGGAAAAAACTCCCAACCCCACTTTTACATCAGCACAATAATAGTTTTTTTCTCCATAAGTCAATGTATTCCATATACAGTGATTTGCAATGTGGCCAACGCCATGGGTGGATTAAAAGGCCAGCAACACTCCGTATGTATTCAGTGCCCCATGAAATGATACCATATACAGATTCTACAGACCATACTGAGTACTTACAATTCCACCTTTACATCGGCACAAATAATATTTTTTCCTCTATAAGCGAATATGTACCCCATACTGTATGCAGTGTATTGCTTGAGGTGAATGGAGTGGGTGGAGAAAGGACTCACCAGCACTCTGTATTAAACCCGTTGCCCAGCACAAGAGACCCATTTACGTTTTGTAGACTCTATTGAGTAATTACAATGACATATATTTGAATTAAAAGTGTATTTCTTTACATATAGCCTAAAAATTTAACTACGTTAAATGATCCATCATTTTTTTAAATAAAGGTGGTTGCAATTCTGTGAAATTGTTTAAAAAAAATTGATATTCCCAAAATGTAGCATGTCTTTGTAGGGGGACTCTTATTTTGAGAGACATTTTTTTCCCGCGATCGTACTGCCAGGATGCACATCCTGCTGCCAGGAGAACGGTAATGAGATTTGTAGTGTGGTGCTTCTGGTGAGATTCCTCCGCTTGCGCTTCTCATAAATGTGTGTGCGTACGCGGTCTGTTTGCGAGGCAGTTGCGTGCGAAGAGCTCCACATGTCGTTCAGAGGAATCCGCCACCTGAAACACGAGGAAGTGAAAGCTACCCAATTGGTTATAAAGCATCAACAACCACATCTGCCTCGAGCATTGCAAACTGATGAAAACATCAGTGCAGACGTCTGGTAGACGTTTGCTGTATTTTCCCGAGGAATTATTACCATTGTCTACTTAGGAAGTACTTTATCATCTATAATATACTCGTTTAATTTGAATGACCCATCTAACATTATACTGGAATTAAGTAATATTGACAGACCTTCTTGGTAAGTGTTTTAACTTCATGTTGTTCCCCATTTCTTCCAAATAGTCTATTTGAGAACGTATTTCATAGTTGTTTTTATTTGATGTGAATAATCTTAGTGAGAGTTTGGCAACTTGTGTTATTATTTATTTTTTGCGGCTTCGTTATATTCACGTTTCACTAGTGTAAACAAAAAACTATTGACAAGATATGAACAAACAACTGTTTAGGCCTAGTTATACCTGTATCCTCTTTATTCCGGTTCTTTTGCTGATTGATTATTTGAAATGGCAATAGTCTTCTCAAATTACGTTGACAAATGATTCGATCTTGATAGCATCACTAAACTGATATGAACAACTTTTCCATCAGTTACTTTATGGAGTATCGTATTTTTTTTATCGGTTCATGTAACTTTTCCGTGTCATATGTTTTGGGGGGGACACTGAAAAGTTTTCTCCATCTTCTCTGCAGCGCACCTGTTACCTTCACGGAGCGCAGGACGATGATACCGCCAGGAGACTGCTTGTATGCGGGCAGGAAAAGAAGGAAACCCGTTCAAAAGCAGTTAAGAATCGATTATTTTCCTCGTAACATTTATATTTGACCATGTTGAAAACTGTTTTATGGATTTTATGTGTACTTTTACTTCTACTTCTGAAGTTTGGATAAACTTTTTGGGGAGTTGCTCAATACACTTTTACCATGTTTCACTAAGTTGTATTAGCCCGCCTACGTGGCAGACCAATAGTACATTTAGTTTATTTTATGTGAGATTTTCATATTTCCGTAGTATGTATTAGATACATTACTATTACATGACCAAGCAAACATTGGGAAATGTTTACAAAATGATTCAAGATGTGCATACGTTTGGACAAATGTAAAATGTTATAGATTGTTGATGTGATATGTAGGCTATTTATATGCTATGGCTTTGGGTTGAATTTGGAGCAATTGATCAGTTTGGGATTAATTCAGTTTATGTGAAGGTTACTAATACATTAATAACACTAGTAATAGTGTAATTTGGAGGTTTTTAGTGACAGGAGACAGAAGTAGTTAGCAGATTCTTGTGGATGCTTGTCGTTCCAAACGTGATAAAAAAAAGGTAATGCCAGGTTAAAATGACTTGGAGGAAACGTGATGGTTTTAATTGCTATATAGGCTAACCAAGCTAGCCGTCGGGTACTGTAGCGCTAACCGTTTAAATGTTGAATCCAATAACAGGTTTCAGGTAGCTACAATTTGTTGTAAACAACGATGACTGGTTCAGTAGAAACGCTGGGCTTGCATGCAAGAGAACAAGGGGATAGCTAGTTGACAGAAATCAGACTGCTAAGGATGCAGGTCTCTTTTGAACCAAGATGGAGTTCAGCAGACACGATCTCTCCCTTCCCATGTCCCACTGACCAGGACAGATAGAGGTTTCAGCAAGGGGACAGGGCGAGTAGTAAAGGGGGAACATGTAGTGGAGCTGTACCACAGGCACCACCGAGATGGTTCGGGGGTGGGGGTTTGAGTCACTGAACAGGCACAGTGGTGTTTGAGGCTGTCAGCCTGTCTGTGTCTGTAAAGGGTCTCTTTATGGTATTATTGATTGATGGCTGTTTGTTTGTTAAAAACTTTCAATGCTGTTACCCTGTTTGTGTGTGTGTGTGTGTGTGTGTGTTATCATATAATAGATTGTCAGTGATTTACATAATGATCCATGTTCATATCTGTTGCTATGTGGCTCTCGGCCCTCCTGCACCCAAAAGCACAGTACATCTCTCTGTTAACAGTTGAGCCTTTAAAAAAAAAAAAAATCAAACAGCTACAAACCGCCACAATAACAGACCCTAACATATGGCCGCTGTGTTTTCACCAGGAAACCAGCGACTGTGAGTGAGAAGTCCAACCCATCCAAGAGGCACCGGGACGCCTGAACGCGGAGCTGGACCGGCTGGCCAGCATGCTACCTTTTCCCCAGACATCATCTCCAAGCTGGATAAACTGTCCGTGCTGCGCCTCAGTGTCAGCTACCTCCGGGTCAAGAGTTCTTCACAGGTAAGAAGACGCTCTTCCCTAGTAGGGATTAGGAACCTCAATACAGAAACTACAGTGTCACTGCATGACAAAACACAGAATTACACAACACTCCACAGCCCAACTATGTTAGGCCTCTGTGAGCGTGCCTGTGAGTTGGAGAGACTGATTAAACAGCTACAGTCTAATCAGTCTCCCCAGTCGTCTAATCATCTCCTCCAGTTCAGTCTAATCAGTCTCTCCAGTTCAGTCTAATCAGTCTCTCCAGTTCAGTCTAACAGTCTCCTCCAGTTCAGTCTACATCAGTCTCCTCCAGTCAAGTCTAATCAGTCTCCTCCCAGTTCAGTCTAATCAGTCTCCTCCAGTTCGTCTAATCAGCTCTCCTCAGTACAGTCTAATCAGTCTCCCCAGTCACAGTCTAAATCAGTTCCTCCAGTTTAGTCTAATCAGTCTCCTCCAGTTCTAGTCTAATCAGTCTCCCCAGTTAGCTCTAATCGTCTACTCAGTTCAGTCAAACAGTCTCCCCAGTTCAGTCTAACAGTTTCCTCCAGTTCATCTATCAGTCTCCTCATTCAGTCTAATGACAGTCTCTCCAGTTTCAGTCTAATCAGTTCCTCCAGTTTCAGTCTAATCAGTCTCCTCCAGTTCACAGTCTAATCAGTCTCCTCAGTTCATCTAATCAGTCTCCCCTCCAGTTCAGTCTAATCAAGTCTCGCCCATTCACGCTCTAATCAGTTCCGCGCTGCCCAGTTCATACAGTCTAATCAGTCTCCTCCAGTTCAGTCTAATCAGTCTCCTCCAGTTCAGTCTAATCAGTCTCCCCCAGTTCACAGTCTAATCAGTCTCCCCCAGTTCAGTCTAATCAGTCTCCTCCAGTTCAGTCTAATCAGTCTCCCCTAGCTCACAGACTAATGATTAGACAGTTACTGTCCCTAGATACTGTATGGTTAGTGGTCGACAGATGTGAAGTCAGTGATTTCAGCTGTTGGGCACAGTGTGACAAATTGAGAGCAGTAAGTTCACGATGAAGTTGTTATTCAACTCTGTCAACACTTTGTTCAACACTTTTATAAGCCATAAAATCTGTTCTCCCTACTTCCACTCACGCTACAACCAGCACTGCAGCTGCTATGAATGACTACAGCAAAGTGTTCCAGTAAGCTTATGTTGTTATTATTAGCAGCTTGTGTCTATTTTAATATAGAGGAATATTTAACTTTCTCTGGTCATAGGAGTAACAACAGGAATTGGTGCATGAGGCAGAAATAATGCGGTGTGAGTTTCGCCATCAGCTGGAAGACGGCGTACCCTTTTTCTCAGGAGAACGGAGGGACGGGGAGTCGGGTGATGGGCAGCCTCACCGCCGCTCCCTCTCTCCCCTCAGACTGACCATCAGACGCAGGCTATCAGACCAGTAAAAAAAAGCAAATTATGATGCTAACTCAGCTGTACCTCACAAGTAACACACCGAACGATCTATTACCAGTGTGATCATTTACCAAAATGTTGAAATATATATATTTTTTAAATGGTTTGAGAAGAACAGCATCGGCAGGGCATTTCAAGCGTAGCCGATATGCAGTGATAATTAAATTCACAAACCTCATTGTTACAGAACTGTTTTTAATTGGTTTATGTTGCATAGGGCTTACGTTTTGTACGTTTTATATTTTATTTTATTGGCTCGGTAGATCTCAGCTTGCATTTTGACTCAGAAAGTGATCATGACTCAGTTGGTGACAACTGCCCCAGACCTATAGTAAATAACATGTTTACGGTCTCATCCTGCCTAGTCAACGTCTCCTCAGGCGGAGGACAATACTCTGCCCTAGACCTATAGTAAATAACATGTTCAGGGTCTCATCCTGCCTAGTCAACGTCTACTCAGGCGGAGGACAATACTCTGGTTGTATGTACATTAAGTACATTGTCATCTAGCACGCACGTGCATTTGAACAGGTTATTTTATGTTCATTTGCAATATTTACAAATGTTTGTTTTTTATTGACAAGGGGCAGTCAATTACATTTATATACAGTAAATATGAATTATTCTAGCTTCTCTTCACTGCTCTTCACTGTTTCATACTGTACCTTTGTACAAACATTCTTTGTTCTTATCATAACTTTTCTAACTTGTTCTTGTTTTGTCTCCTCCGTTTCTGTCTTTCTCTCTCTCTCTCTCATGACGGAGCTGTCTTCCATCCAATGTATTTTTTATGCTCTGGGCTTGGACAATAAGTTACAGTGAGTTACAGTGAGTCACACCAGTAGAGTATCAACCAACAATCTGGAATAATTTAAAGCGGGAAAGATGTTTTTCCTCTCTGCCAGATAATGCTCTCTTTCTCTTTTAAGTCGTTGCTTTCCCCTCAAGTCTCTGGTGCATTCAAACAATAGCAGAAACAGACGAGTGCATTCCAGCAGCATCTATCATCAGAGTTTTTTTTTGACTGTCTGGTTCTCTCTTCTCTCTCTCTGATCCCTCGTTACTCCCCATCCGTTTCATAGCTCTCACGACTAATTCAGAGGCTTTTCTCAATTGGCCTAGTCCAGGCTATGTGTAAGTGGTATAAAAACCACTTGACAGATAGAACTCAATGTGTGTCTAATGATGGTGTTTAGTCTAGTTTTCTGGGTAWAATGAAAGGTGTCCCACAGTGGTCAGTTCTGGGTCTTGTAGTTTCTCCTGTATACGTTAACAATATTGGGTGTGTGGATTTCTGAGAAAAAGAGATGAGTTTGGTCTGTTTTGAGTTGGGGCTGTAACACACTAGGGTGTGGAATGAGTCAAGGGGTTTCCATGGTTTCTGAAGGCGCAGTAACATTCATATAATGAATGAATAGGGTCTCCTAAGTCTTTCCATGCCCATATTCAGCAATACACAGTCGTTGTTTGGCTCACTTGCAACGTCAGGGTTGTGGGTTCGATTCTCACTGGGGACCAGTAAGAAGAAAAGCACTAACTACTSTAAGTCGTTCTGGATAAGAGTGTCTGCTAACTGAAAACAAAAAAAATAACTAAAGGTAGATATCATCCATCTTTAAAAAATAGAAGAAGAAATAATGTTGGTTGTCTGTAGAGACCTGTAACCTGCCCCCGTCCAATACTGGTGTGTATTATATTACCTCACTACTGGTGTGTATTATATTACCTCACTACTGTTGTGTATTCTATTACCTCACTACTGTTGTGTATTATATTACCTCACTACTG